>NW_004524624.1:13889744-13894383 GCF_000260255.1 Octodon degus | reverse complement strand
ACTCAAAGTACTGATACACATGCTACAATATGAACAAATTTTCACCTCAGTCATTGTCTTGCCACTGAGACACAACACTCACCACTCACAACACAATGAAGAGATTGCTTTGGTTCATGGCCTCAAAGTTTCCATCTGGGATCCACTGACCTCAGTGCAGAAACACCATTATGAGAGGGCCCAAAAGAGGAAAGCAGATCAACTCATGATGGTCAGGAAGGAGAGAGAGAGAGAGAGAGAGAGAGAGAGAGAGAGAGAGAGACAGAAAGAGAGAGACAGAGACAGAGACAGAGAGCAGGGAGAAAGGTCTAGCCATCCACTGCTCTCCCCAATGACCTGCCTCCTCCAGCCAAGGCTGATCTCTGATTACACACAAGACCTTTGGGGAGCATCCTTGATCTAAATGATATTAATTTTGAACACATTATGCTAAATGAAAGAAATTGAGCATGCAATACTCTATAGGTTATCATTTCATTTATTTGAAATGTTCAGAGTAAATTAAGCTCTTGAGATAGAAAGTAGATTAGTGTTTTCTAGGGCATTAGTTCTGGGACAGGACAGAGAATGCTTAGTAAAGAATATATGTTCTCTTCTGGAGTAATTAAGATATTATGGAATTATCTGTGGTACAACCTTATGGAGACACTAAAAAGCAATGAAAAAGGCACATTAAAATTATTAAGGTAAAATTTATGTTAGATAAAATTAGTTTGATAATAACAATCCTAACATGCAATGTATTATAAAAACTTAAACACTAAACTTAAATTTAAATAACTAAGACTATTATTAATGAAAGAAAAATGTGTGAATTTTAGATTTGTTAAAAGTATGGATATATAGACATCACATTCTTAGAGATTTTTCTAACTACTCTTTTGTATATATTTTGGTAATATGCCATAAAAACATTATATAAGGGAACTTTTAAATTATAGATTTATTTTCACCTTTATGTATTTCAAAAGAAATTTGAGAAAATCGTAAGGTGTAGATGTCTGTTCATTAATTCAGTTATCCATCAGCTGCTCTTTGCTAGTGAAAAGTTTGAACTGTAGCTCATATTTAATATTACACAAACCAATCAAATAAATTAAAGAGCACCTTAATTCTAATATAATCATAACAATATCAACATCATGAAGCTTCTGTATCTTTATTACCTACCTTTTTATGTCAAAATCATAGAATTTCCAGACAAGGATTTTAAGGTGAGAGTTAATTTAAAGAAATATTTCAGTTTTACACTTTCTTTATAAAACTTATAGTATATTTAAACCAAACTATCAGTCCTTCTTACACCAATCTTGTTTTCTACCATTCTCTGTAGAAGTTTCCTTCCTTACTGTGCTTAATTAATTGTAATCATTCATATAAATTGGAATTTTTTTACTGAGGATACTGCTGAAAATATCTTTTCAAAATAGTTACCAGATTCATTACAATTCATATTATAAACACTGAACAGGTTCTTGAATTTGTAGAGGTCTCTCTAGATTATGATCCTTATCTTCCAGGACAAATTACATGAGCAATTCAGTTATTGCCATATTCTTCTTTGATCGAAGTGCAGCTATTATAAAGGTATATTTGGCCTGGTTTGCAATACAATACTGTGTACATCCAAGCAGAAGCTAAAACTGATGCTACTGTACATGTAACTAGTCTCTGTAAAAGATGCTGTGGCTTCGCTCACATATCAGGATGCTTGCTCATTGCCTGACTCCCCAGATACACCCAGGTGACTGATTTCTAGATAGCCCAGCAGTGCTATCCAGAAAATTCTTCTGTGTCAACAAATGCCATCTAATTTAGATATGAAGATATTGAAAGTTTCAGAACTTTTTTATGTGACCCAACCAATTAGTGTTAAGTAGTGGAGTATTTTTGATGAATAAACCAAAATTATAAGCCACATTGAAAATGATCAGGGGCCAGAGAGATGGCTCAGTGGAATAGGCGCTTCCCTGGCAAACGCAGGGGCCTAAGATCAATCCCCGGTTCTGAAAAAGAAAAGAAAAGAAAAGAAAAAAAAGAAAAGAAAAGAAAAGAAAAGAAAAGAAAAGAAAAGAAAAGAAAAGAAAAGAAAATGATCAGCTTAATTTTTATCAACATTTTGTGATTGTATATTACCAGCTGACAATAAAATAATTGGAATATGCAAATAAAATGTGGTTATCTTTCTTATTCATTTCTGAAATAAAAACTAATATTACATTGGTTTTTTGTTTCATTTTCTTTAGAAGGTTTTATTTTAGAATCAATTGAAAAATTGAAAGCACTGATAAATATTTTGGTCTGTAAGATTATTCAGTAGATCAAAAGGAATTTTTCAAACGTGTCAAGTTGAGACCTTGAAACAACTTATATTTTCATAAAATTATAACTTTTTCCAATTGCTCCATTATGAAATTCAGCTCTGGATTGACTTTTGGCAGTGAGATCCAGGCTCACCTTTGGTGCTCAGTTCATCACCTTTCCTACATTCTTTGACACATCAGCTCGCTTTAAAGACATTATGTGATCTTTGGATCAAAGAGAATCCAATGAAAATATCTTTCTGTAGTGATTTTTTGTAAGTTATTTACAGCTATTCTTTATAAAAATCTTAGGATCTTTTAGAAATCATAAAATAGTACATTAAATAATGGCATCGGAGTGAAAGAAGAAAGTTTTAATTAATTCTTCTTCTGATGTTGTGATTCAGTTCCAAATTTGTAAGATATGGGTGTTTTTTAAATATTAGTTGTATGAGATACAGATTTCAGCTCACCTAGATATTACTCAAAAGTGTATGAATGAGGGCTCAATTTCCCCCACCCCCCCAAAAATGGGAGATTAAGCCAGCATTATCTCACTGTGAAAAGGAGACTTTTTAAAAGGAATAAATTAACAAGGCCTGGAAAACTTGCAGGGTGCCAAACATAAGAAAGCTGCATGTTAAGAAGAAAGTAGAAATAAATGGCTTTCCGGTTCAATAAAGATTAAGCTCATAATTAAATATTTATTATGGAAAATGATTATAATAACTAATGCTTGTACAGTAAGAATAATTTGTAATACTCTGACATAATTTCATTTTTATTTAACTAAAAATTTTCCTATTTTGGTATAGTTTCCTATGTTATAAATAAAGGAGGGGCTGGTGAGATGGCTCAGTGGTCTAAAGCACCTACTTAGAACAAGCTTAGCAAAGCACAGGGACCGCGGTTCAATCCCCCAGCACCACAGGCCAGCCAGCCCCGCACCCTGGTGGGCTAAGCTGGACACACACACACACACACACACACACACAAATAAATAAATAAATAACATTTTAATAAATAAATAAAGGAACCAAAGTTCAAAGATGCAAAAACCACAGACTTAGAATAGCAGTAGAGGAGTTAAAGACATGGCTCTGTGCCATAAGCACTTGCCTCACAATTGCAAGGTCCCAAGCTCAATCCTTGGTACCTCAAAAGAACAGAAGTAGAATTAGTTCATGTTACTCACAACTTAATGATTTTTACATCTGTACTTACATTTGAACAGGTAAGTACATATCCTTCAGAAATCCTGATTTCTTTATTTAAAAGCTGTGAAATGTTGTGCCACTTTTTGTTTTTAAAAGAACAAAAAATAAAATAATTTCAAAACAAGATAATAGGAGAATAACTAATTAATACATTGCATATTGTTATCTTTGAAGTAGTTACTCAGGATACAAGACATAGGTATGATTGTTCAAACAATATTTTTACAAACTTTTCTTTTCAATGACCTAAGAAATTAAGAGAAACTAGTACTACAGCTGTCTTATATATTTCCTTTTCCCTTCCTTTATATCCCCTTTCCCCCATCAAAGTCTCTCTTTTTATTTTTCTTTTTTGGTATCAGGAATTGAACTCAGGAGCTTGTGCTTTCCGGACAGTCACTGTGCCACTGAGCTATATTCCCAGCCCCTTAGTTTATCTTCTATTTTGAATAGATCCTTTACAATTCTCAATATCTGTTGCATAGTTTGGGTCTTATTTACTCACTCAGCTTCTCACACATGTGAACTGTATGATGTTTGCATATGTGGGTCTCATTTATTTTACTTATGAATATGGTCTTGAGTTATATTCATTTATCTATAAAAGTCTCAGCTTTATCCTTGCTTATGGCTGAGTAATACTCCATTATGTAAAAACTACATCTTTTAACCATTTCTCAGTTAATGGCATTTAGGTAGTTTCCAAGGTTTACCTATTAATAGTGCTGCTATAAATATAGATGCACATATATGAACATGGTACGATGTTTTTAATTCCTGTGGGGAGATCCAAGGATGAAACCTCTAATTATTCTTTATTGAGGAATCTCTACACTGATTTCCACAATGATTGCACCATTCTGTTCTTGCACCAACAACAGAGAAGGGTTCTGCGTTTTTCACAGACCCTTCAGCATTTGTTATGGGTTCATTTTTTGATGACAGTCATCTTTCTGGCGTGAGATAGAATCTCAGTGTTATTTTAATTTCCATCTATCAGATGAACAATTATGTTGAACTAAAACTACACCCATGTTTACCACCATGCACTAAAGTCAAAATTGATCAAGTAAACATTTAAAGAGAAACACTAAATATACTGTCTGAGAAAATAGGTAT
>NW_004524624.1:13883788-13889469 GCF_000260255.1 Octodon degus | reverse complement strand
TCATCAATAGAGTGAAAAGATAATCACCCCGCAGAATGGAAAAAATGTATAGTCAGTTGTCCTGCAGATGAAAGACTAAAATCTAGAACATATAACAAATTGAAAAACTTAGACCCCCCCAGGTACAAAGGCCCAAGCCAAGAACAGGCATCTGAGATGAATACATTTTTCAGGTGAAAAAATATAAATGACAAATAAATATATGAAAAAATATTCAATATCATTGATATGTCATTTTAAAAGTTTAATATGATTTGAGTGCTATTAAAGTTAAATTGTATTTTACAGTGCATTTTGGACTCCATTGAATAATCATAACCACATCAAAAATGTACTAAGATATTTTAGAAAGTACAGATTGGTCACATCAAGGACTTCTTGATCCTATGTAAACAGATTCACAAAGAGAGAATCAAAACAGATATGCTCAGAATAAACTCCAACTGTGAAGTAGTTTCTTAAAATCATAAAATTGACTGAGCACTTTTTGCCTAGGGATTTAGGCTTCCCTGTTCAGTAAGATTTATTGCAAATCAAAGCCACTTTCTGAGGCTGAGTCTGAATCTCCTTCTGCCTTATCCTCATTATTTGTTACAATTGCAATGAAGTCTTTATGCAAAGCTAAACAAATTTATTTTCTTCTAGATAAATCTATATGGAATTAAAAGCCTTAATAACAAGACAAGTATTCATAAAATTAATGTACCTTTATGTTATTTGTATTTTAAAATTGCTGGGGTTTTTTTGGTAAAGCTAGGGTTAAAATTATCCCTGCCAGTGTACTTCTTTCAGTAAATGATTGACTCCCAAACAAAGCTTTCTTCTTTTCTCTTTCCACATTAAATCAAGAAACAAGCTACAATGAAAGTAACTGTAATATACATTGAAATAGAAAAATGCTCAACTGATTTTCTGAAAAGCATCTACTCACAATCAAGAAAAATCATCGTCAATAATTTCACTTGCTTGGTCACCAAGCCCCAACATAAATCCACAGACTCTTAGTCATTTCGGTTGAAGACAGCTACTTTTACATTTTGTGGCTATCTAAGGTACTGTGGAAATTAATATTTTTTTAACTAATGAAATACATTATAAGTAAATACTTGTAATGTATTTACTTAGAAGCATTCAGAATGTCAACAAAACAGTTACAATTTTTTTTTAGAATTACAGAGTGGTATTCAGTTAACAGAAAAACAATTATTTCATATAAGTTGCATCAAAGATAGCTGAAAAAGAAAAACTTCCACCCCATATATAACTAATTTGTGCTGTACACCAACAAGAACTTCCTTTAAATTTCCACACCAATTTTCAACCGCATACTGTACCAGACCAGGTAGTAGCTATTGAAAATACCACCAAAACCTGGTTATCTAAAGACACATCCAGTAGTTTGTTAACTGTACAAAGAGAAGACAGTGTACAGTTTAAAAACAAATCTTACACACAGCTTTACATGTCAATTTTTTTTCTTCAAAAGAAATGAGTTATGTATGGGGGGTTTAAATCCTTCATAGATTAAAAAAAATGCACTAGAACCAACTTATTCATCCTCCTCCTCCTCTTCCTTCTTTTTCTTGATTTTGAAAAGCCTTGATGACCCCCTTTTTTGCTGCATCAGGTTTCCCTTTAGCCTTGTACTTTTCCTTCAGCTTAGCAGCCTTCTTCTCATTTGGCTGCTTGTCATCTGCTATTGTATTCTGAATATTGCCCAAAAATCAAAGGAGAACATCCTGGCCTTTCCATTGGTGATGTTGCAAAGAAACTTGGAGAAATACGGAGAGGAATCTTGAAACAAGGGGAATTGAAAGTACAGTATGATAACAGATAGAAGAACAACCCTTTATGGATCATAGTTATACATCTCTTATTACCATATACCTCTCTGATTGACCAGACATCTGAGACCTATTTAGCTCAACCTATTTTGCAAAATTTTAACAAAAAGTTATTTTGATGTTAAATAGGTAGGTTAATTTATTTGTATATAAAAATATGGGATCAAGTTGTGAATATATTTCAAAAGAATAAAAATATAACCAATACATTTAAAAGTGGGTGTACTGAATCTGTGTAATTCTGTGTTTTGCTATCATTTGAGTACTACAGGGGGTGGTGCTTTCTGTTGTTGCTGTCTTCAGTTTAGAGGAACGATGTGATCTTAGAGGGTTATCAAGATAACCCAAAGACTGGCTATTTCCATTCCTTTTGGCAATTATGATGTACAGCTATCAGTGTTTCTAAGTTGTTATATTCAACTGTGATTAATTTGTGTGGTTTACAACTGTTCCTATATTCTGACTATAAGACCGGGAGCAGCAATAGGCTGTCACTTAAGAAAGCAAACTTAAGTGTCAGACTGGATAGCAAATCTAGCTTTATATAGTAACTCGAATTTTGAATAAAGTTGAGTTGCTAAAATCTCTAGTTTCATTTACAGTTAAATAGGAAAGATTTACATCTACTATATAAATTTTTTCATCACGACTAAGTTCAGTAAGCTCTGTCAAAGTATTCAATTTTTTGTTTTTGTTTTGTTTTCTGAGGCAGGGTGTCACTATGTAGTTAAGGCTGGTGTTGAACTCCCTACAAAACCCAGGCTGTCCTCCAATTCGTGGTAACACCCTGTCTCAGCCTCCAAAGCTCTGAGATCACAGGTGTGCCCCAACATGCCCACCAAAATTAATGGTTTAATGTTAATCCTATCCACACATTTTGCTCTTATGTAGCTCTAGTTTTTCCTCCTTCCTTGTGCTCTTGCTTTCACCCAGATTATACCTTCATATATACTTTCCCAGATTTAAATTTTTTCCCTTATGCAAGCTTTTCTAAAACTTTTTTATTTTTAAGTACTTGGAACACAGTCTGGCTATGCAGCTCAGACTCATAGAGATCCTCCTGCCTCAGCCTCCTCAGCACTGGGAATACAGGTGCACGTCACCACATCCAGTTTTGGGGCTGGCATGGCATGCAGGAATTTCTGGGACTAGTACACCATGTGGTACCAGGATCATACCCAGCTCCTTTCACTTGCCAGGCAGGCACTTAAGACAGTTGAGCTATCTCCAGGGGCTCACTTTATACAATTTTTAAAGTTCAGATAAAGTAAAAATTATTTTTATGCTGTCTCTTTCATATCTACTTATGTAGTTCCTGTTGCTAGTGATTGTAGCAATGAGAGCCAGAATCTTACTATCCCCAGGGAGCAAGGAACAAAGAACAGAGCCTAAGGAAATTGGCCCCTTGTGATCCCTGCAAGCTGTAGACAAGGGAACAGATTCCTGGAGGCCATGCCCTGTCTGTTCTTTGTTCCTTTACCTGGGATATATAAACTTAAGAGTTTGGTAAATACCAGAAGGCAATATAAACAACACTTGTTTACACTAAATTAGTTATGCACATTCCTTAGCCTGTTTTCTTTTCCATAATTTTATTGAGAAACAAATAGAAATGAGATAGTTTTAAATCCAATTAGTAAAACAGTTTCAATAATTAATACATTGCATATTGTTGTCTTAGTGGTTATTCACTATACAAGATACAGCCATGATGTCCTGTTTATAAACACTATTAAAACACATCTTTCTATTCATTGAATTAAGAGAATGTAGCTGTATATTTATCCTATTTTGAATATACAGATACAAAATGGTCATTCATTTGTATCCCTTTTTTGTTTAGTTTGTTATTTAAATATTATAGGTGTGTGAATTCAGCAAAATATTCCAAAATAGTCCAGTAGTCCATAATAGTAGTGGGTTTTCTGTAAGACTGGTAATGTCAGAAGTTGCAGATCAGAGCCTTTTACAGCTCAGCATATTAATATGGCTTTACTTATTATACTTCGTTCTTATACTTTTCTGCTGGATGGTTAAAACCAAGATAAAGCAAGACCTATATAACAAGAAATGTAGCTTTTGTATCTGATAAGGTCAGTCAAATCTCCTCTGGACTTATCCTGAAACCCTATACTGCAGTTTGTAGATCCTCTGTCAGTGTCAGCCATGTGGATGAGTCATGGCCATTGCTTGATCAATTTGCTCTCTGTGAAATCCTGAAAGAATGTTTTCTCTCCATGTGACTTTTCTTAGGCACACTCTACATCATGGATCACTTTCCTCTTTGGCCCCATAATCTCCTTGATCAGAAAATTTGGATGCAACGTAGTTACATGATGTTACAGTACAGTTTCTCCTGTGTCCTGAGTCTTCACTGACCTTGGAAGGCTAGGGCCAAAATATTGTCTTTACTTGCAGCCCTCCTTTTCTCTAATTTTTGTTTTGTAAGCTTAAGTTGTTAACCCTCCAGAAGAGAAGCTTAAAGTTATTACCCTACAAACTAGGCTGTTGAGCTTAACCTCACTATTTGTCTACGTTTCAAACATCTTAGGCATAACATGAAAGAGGTATTCTTCATCAAGTATTGATATGTTGAATTTTAAGTCCCTACAGAATGTGAAGAAAAAAAATTTTTTTAATTAAAAAATATTTTAAAAATAAGAATACGCAATTACATATTTTACAAATAAGTTTAGAAATCTAATCATATACAGCATTGTAGCAGAACTACATGCATCCCTCAATAAATGTGAGAATTTTGGATGGTTCTCAGGCTTACTTAGAGCCTAAACTCAGTGACACTTCTGAGGTTGTATTAATCCAGTCTTCCTGTAGTTTTTTTGGGGTTCAACTGGTAACAGGTAATCCTTATTTCTTCCTTTCTTTTTAGGTTGTAATCTAATGTGCTTTCTCCTTCTGCAAGAACTTTTTTTCATCTTTCTTGTGAAGAGGGACAGTTAGTGGTGAATTGCCTAGTTTTGTCTATCTGATTTTTTTTTAACTGAGAAAAAAAAAAGGTATATATTTAGAATTAGCCAGCTGGACTCAGTTTAGGTGATTCCAATTTTGTTGGCAACACCCAATGCATCAAAATTGGGAGCCAGTCAAACATATGCCTTCTTCTCTCCATCAGGCCTGATTAGGGTATTGACCTTGGCAACAATGTCAGAGAGATTCTTTACAGCGTTTGATTTGGTGCTCATTGGCTTTGACATCCACAATGAACACAAGAATGTTGTTGTCCTTGATCTTTTTCACGGCTGATTCTGTGGTCGAGGAAACTTGATTACGGCATAGTGGTAAAGCTTGTTTCTCCTGGCGGTGCTTTTCTGAGTGTATTTGGGCTGCCTCTGGAGCCGCATTGCCCTGGGAATGTCAGTGGAAGGTGGACGATGTTCTCAGCCTCCCCAGTACTGGGATTACAGGAGGGTGGGTGCCACCATGCCAGGTCACTGAGTCACTGAGCATGGGTGGGGACGTAGGGAGGTTTGGGGGTGGGGTTTGTTGGACCATCACAGCGTATGAGGCACTTGCCTAGGCAGGTGCTTTGTCCACTGGGCTATGTCACCAGCCCAATATTACTGATTTAAAAGAAAGTCTTATAGAGTAGGTCATTTTCAAGTGACAAAGAAACTCACATATTTGATAATTGTTAAAAAATATACGACCCAGGGCCCCGGGATCCTGAACAGACCCAGAGCGCAGGGCCGGCAAGTGAGTTAGATGACCGAGGGCCCCGGGATCCTGAATAGACCCAGAGCACAGGCCCAGCGAGTGAGTGAGACGACCCAGGCCCGCGGATCCTCATTCGACCCAGGCTGCAGGCCCAGCAGGGAA
>NW_004524624.1:13865085-13871808 GCF_000260255.1 Octodon degus | reverse complement strand
GCCCTGGTGTTTTTTAGTTCTTTATAGAATCTAGAGAGCAGACCCTTGTCTGAGTACTTATTTGTCATGATTTTTTCCAAATTTGTAGGTTGCCTTTTCTCTTTATTGGTAATTTCTTTTGATGTGAAAAAACTTATCAGTAAGAACAGATCCCAGTTGTTAAGTCTTTCAACTGTTACCCGTTCTTTTGCTGAATTTTTGGGAACTTGATTATTGTGTCTAAATTTAGCGTTATTATGACTACTCTGAGTTCCATATGCCTGAATTACTGTCACATTCTTTTCCCATGCTTGGGAAATTTTCTAGCACTACTTTCTTTTCTCTGGTCCCAGGAATTTAACTGAGGACTTTAAACTAGCCAGGTGGGTGATTTGCTACTGAATTATATCCCTGGCCTTCTGCTACTACTTTAGAAATAGTCTTTTTATGTCATTTGTACTGATTCCTGCTGTTTCCTTGACATCTATTAGTATTATACTTTTTTTCTTTGCATCATCTTGTAGCTGCTGAATTATTTCTTTTATTTTGTTGTTATTTTTGAGAGATCTTTCTTTTCATGTTCACTAGTTGCAGTGCTGTCTTCATGGTTTGAAAGTCTACCTTCTGTTTATTTCAAGTGGTTTTGCCAACTTTCAATGGAATTCTTAGTTGCCTGGATATTTGTTGCATCTATTTCTTGTATTCTAATTCTTTCTTATAGTGTTTGTTCAATGTTTACATCATTTTTACATTCTCTATTTCTTTTTAATCTATGGCTTCTTTGATGTGCTGAATCTTTCATTTTTGAAGCTCCCAATATTTACCTGGACTCAGCAGCAATAGGGGGTTTGGGGTGTAGGTCATTAATGTTCCTGTGACAGTTGGGAGCAGGACAGGTTCACCAAATCTCCTGCTTTGTGAGGTTCAGCATGGCTTCCAGAAAGGTAAAGCAAGAGGCAGCTATATCCAAGAAGGATCTGAGGATGATGGGATGGGCAAAAGCTCCACAAGTCTCTTGTGGTAGTGTGGGGGCAATGTAGGGCTCACCAAATCTCCTTCCACTGGATGAAGTGTGAGTTCAAGCTCACCAAAGCCCCAGAGATGGTGATGAGGTTGAGGCAAGTCTCACCAGGTCCCAATAGCTATCTGGTGTCAGCCTGCCTTCTGCAATGGTTGGATAGGCTGCCACAGATCAGCTAAGCTTTCATGCCACCAGTGGTGAGTGCAGGCCAGATTTACCAGGTCCCCATAGCTGTTGGGTGTCAGCCAGCCTCATCAATGACTATTAATGATTACTTTAATAGCAAAATAGAAACTTGCATGAATGTTTGAGTTAGAATATATAAATAATTGCTTAGACAATGACTTTCTTGGTTTTTTTATGTATGTTTTAGAGAAATTTGTTTCAAAAAGTAGTTGCTGCATACAGTATGACATGTGAGTGATTACAGTTGAATACAAGTTAGCAAGATGGCAGAAATGCATTCAGTATAACCTCTTTTTCTATGGGACTAGGGCTACCATCTGTTCTGCAAATGGCTACTCTTTGAGCCTCAGATGAGTCCTAGGCAAAAGTGGGGTCTGAAGACATAGTGCATGAAAATCTATGTATGGGGGCCGGGGAGATGGTTCAGTGGAATAAGCACTTCCCTGGCAAGCGCAAGGGCCTGAGTTCAATCCCCAGTTCTGGAAAAAAAAAATCTATGTCTGAAAACAAATGAACATTTTGTCTGAAGAGATGCCCAGAGCTACTGCAATCAGGATGTGTGCCAGTCCAATAGTAATAATTTCTGAGTCTTTGTATGTGCCGTATGAAGAGAATGGGATGCAGAGATATGAAAAATTTTGCTCCAAATTTTGTATTAGAAACAAATTCCCTAAAATGTCAGTATTTGTACCAATTTTGCCACACAACTTATAATTCTTTCCAGAAAAAAAATCAAATAGTATTGTAATCCATACAAAAAATCTGAATGAGTCTTTGCCATGTGTAATATGAAGATCTCTAAAAAGAAAGATCTTGGGATTATTGCTGGGAGGATCAGTTTTAAGAGAAATCAAGTTTGTAAACAAAACACTTATACTGTGACTACAGTAAGCATATTTCACCTTTCCACAACCCCAAGACTGGGCCCCAGGCATTTCTTCAGGAAATCATTTTGTCATTCCTTCCTTGAGATCCAAGATAGTTTTTTTTTCATCACTTATTCGTCTCTTCTATAGAAGATGGAGTGATGAAGTTCTCTTCCTCTGCCTGTAGTTGCACAGAACTGTCAGAAACACTTTCCACTGATGAGAGCTAGAGCTGGTGTGTCATGAGTACAGAGAATCAAGAGTTGACCCTTGTTCCTCATCCAGATTTTGTGATCTTCCTAGTTTTAGATTATCTGAAGACTGCAAGTCAGGGGCAGCCATTGTATCAAATCTGAGAGCACATGTTCTATAGAACAGCAACTCTGAGCTGGATTTCATTCTGCAGTCACTGCTCAGTATCCTCTGGGCTGTTTCCTTGAGACTCTGAATATAAGGAATAACAATATCTACAGTATAAGGATCAAACAAGATTATCCATGTAAAGGACGTAGCAAAATATATAGTATATGTACTTGACACTATTTTCCATTCTTTAAAAGATAAACTTTTGAAATTATTTAAATCTCTGATTCACTTTCACCTGCAAGGTAAGCAAGCAGTTTACTTGCATCTCAAACCACCTCAAATAAAAATATTTTCCTTATAATTTTTTCCCTTAGTAGTGGTGGGATGAATCCATTTTATCACTCTGATCCAGATAGTTCCTAGCTGACATCAAGGCTGATCTAAGAGCAGATAACAAAAACAGGAAGTGAAAATGAGTGCAGCCAAGTGAAATCTGTGCCAGCAGTAGGGGTTTACTGTGAAAAATAAGAAAGAGAAAGATTGCAGTTCAAGTCCAAAAAAAAAAAAAAACAAAAACACTCAATTAGTCCATCAGCAATCATTTTTTCAATATTGCCTTCAGGCTAATGAGTGGGCTTGACGCTGGGGATGTAGTCACAAATATGTCAGCTTCCTATGCATTAATCACTAAATTACCTCTATTTTTCTCACACCCCTGCATCTATTCTCTTTGCAATGGACCTTGTAGTTATACTTTTCTTGATGTACAGAATGAGTATTGCTGCTGTTGTTTTTGGTCCTGGGAACTGAACTCTAGGTCTCATTCATGATAGGCAAGCACCTAGTACTTGTTATTTTATTTTGAAACAGGATCTCACTAAAATTTCCTGTGCTGGCCTTGAACTTGGGATCTTCTCACCTTCCTGAATAGCTGAAATTAGACATGTGCTCCACCACATTTAGTGTTTTTGTACCTCTCTAATTTGACCTGGCTTTGGGAGTTGCTTAGTCTGACAGAATGTAGCAAAAGTGATAATGTACTGGGTTAATTCCAAATGTAGGCCCCAAGAATGATTGCTCTCACCCTTGCTGGAAGATTAGAAACCACATGGAAAGACACAAGAGGTCCCTGCCTATAGCTGATGGACTCCCAAGCTGAGCTGCCCAGATACACTGCCACTGCCCACAGATGTATAAAGAAGCAGTGCTGAGATCAGAACTACCCTGTGACTTGCAGACTCATGAGCTGCTTCTTTAGACTTCCAAGTGTTCATACGATTCAATATATATCAAGAACAAGGTAATCCATAGTTCCTGACTTCAAGATTAGGATACAGTGGGTGTAGAAGTAAAATTCAAATTTTTGGAAAAAGACAACTGTATTAAAAATTCTCAGAAATCAATGGAGAGCTATGATATTTTAATAGTCAATGGCCATGCTGTCGGTTATGACCAAATCAGGAAGGCATGTGTACATTGAATAAAATATTTTTTGTTTGTTTTTTAAAGGCACACGAGGTAGAAAAATGCCTGTAAATAAGGCAATTTTAGAACTTGTTACATTATTAAATGTCATACTTTGTCCTCGATTGTTTGATTGCCTCTTACAATCATGTGGTGCTCATGAGCATAAATTTAGAATTGTGACCCAGGTGTCCACATCCCAGAAGTTTCACAAAGTGAGTACTCTCTTTTTCATGTTATTCAAGACTGAAGTTCCAGAGGATTTCTTCCCAAGCTTGCATTGTGAATTGTAAATATTTTAACAAATTGTTCTCTGACAAAACATGGGCATTTTAAATTAAACTAATTTACAATGTAGCATATTGTGATCCTCATGATAGATCAACATCAAATCTACTCTAAATGTGGCCTGAGGTCTAATAACATCCCAGATATAGTGGCTCCTCTTTAATTCATGAATCTGGACCAAGCAGACTTCTACTGAGTATTAACCAAAATTTTTTGTGTTGCCATAGTTCAAGCAATAAGCAAGCAGATGACTGGGGTTGAGAAGATATTCATTTTAGAAGGATTTTCATTTTCAGAAGTGTTTATCATTGAAATATGTGGTCAACATGCCAATTTAGAGGCTCCATTTTCTTTAACATAAAGGTGAAAATACTCTATACTACATTCAAATTTAACTGTCATTACCACTGTGGACATCTGCACGTGGAGAGAGAGAGAGAGAGAGAGAGAGAGAGAGAGAGAGAGAGAGAGAGAGAGAGAGAGAGGTTTTTGTCTATGTAATAGTAGATCAAGACCATCTATGATTCTTTTAATGAAGTCAGCCTTAATTTTATTGACTTGTTTTGGGAACCTGCATGAGCTGTAGGATACTTGATGTGGATTCAAAATGAGCACTGGTATTGGTTAGGATGTTTTCGGAATGTCTTGGAGGTCTTTTTAAGTGAAGAATCATGCTTGGAGCATCATTTTCCATCAATCATATCCAGTTCATTAGCAAATTGTGTCCATTCTAATTCCTTAGACCAATTCTATTCTATCCTTTTTCATTTTGGCCTCTGTAAATGACAACCACTCATCCTTTTGCTGAACTTTTCAGTAGTTCTCAAAATAGCTCCTATTTCCCTTGTTGTCACCTTCCATTCACTTAGAATCCATTAAAAGAGGAAACTATAAAATCTCACTGTCTGGGTAAAGCCAATTAAGTGTTTCTCTTTACACTAAAAATAAAATCAAGTTTCTCATGGTCATTCCCAAGAGCCCACCGATCTCATCTAGCTTCTGTCTATATGACTGGCTTTATCATGTCCTTCTTGCTCACCACACTCCTGAAAGTGAAGAAGTTATTTCATTTCAAGAAAAAAGTCTACATGAAGCTTTTCTTTTGATCTTTTTTCTTATGTTCCTTAAAGAGGATATCATTTTCTTAGAGAAGCCTTATTATTTGTTTTTTCCATAAACTGGTTTTGGCTTGTAATTCACTCAGTTGTTCAAGTATTTGTTTATTGCCTTGCAGTAAAATCCATGGGTTAGCTACACCCAACTCTCTTTTTTAGTAGATTTCTTTCTCCTTTATTGGCTACAGTACCTACTACTTAGCTAAGTATGCAGTTATGTGTTAATTGACTAAAAGAATAAAATGTATACTGTATATCAGGTAGTACTGTATATCAGATACTTTAGAATCCTTCTTAGTCTTCCAAATTTTTTTTTCAGAACCAGGGATTGAACTCAGGCTCTTGCACTTGCCAGGGAAGTTCTTATTCCACTGAGCCATCTCCCCGGCCCCTAGTCTTCCAAATTTTGATGTGGTACCATTATGACTAATTATGCTATTAACATGATGCTCAAGTTACAGCTGAGGCAAGAGAGGACATGAGTATTTAACTCAGAATCTCAACACTGGCCTTTTTTATGCTGTACCTCAGAATCTTAGCCGTTATATTGCCATATTCTCCTAGAAGTCATGAGTAGCGGTAGTAGCTGCAGCGGCAAAGCTCTGTCTTCCTGTATCACTGAAGACATTGGACTCTTCCAGAGGGACAAAAAAAAGAAAGATGGCAGTACATTTCAGGTTGAACTCATATTGGGATGATTATAATGCCTAAGTCTCTCACAAGTCCTACGGTAAGATCTAACCTAGATACACTGGGCACAGATGCCTAGTGTAACTTCTTTAATCCTCTATGCTAGAATTGGAGTTTGCAGTATCAGAGATAGACAAATAAACACCAGCAAGGTCCTAACTTTTGAACAAGATAGAGAAAACTTTAAAACAAAATAGCTTAACAGTTTTCTGTAGTATCTGCATTCAAGAAGACTGGTAATAGCTTTATTTGGGATTTTCTGAACTTACTTTCTTAATTACTAGAATGAGGATAATGGGACTGGGGAGACAGCTGAGCAGTCTAAGCAGCTGCCTGGCAAGCACAAGGACCAAGGTTCAATACCAGGTACTGCACTCCATGCCATGCTGGACCCAGAATTCCAGGCCCACCCTGCCGGCCCACAACCCTGCATGGTGGCACATGCATGTAATTCCATCACTGGGGAGGCTGAGACAGGAGGATCATTATGAGTCTGAGCTGCATAGGGAGACTATACAAACCAATGTGGATAGTGGTTATAGTTTATATGTAGGCATCTCACAAATCCTTATGTGCTCATAGGTGGGGCCTGGAAGAGATGACAAGATTATGGGTGTATAATGCTCATCACTACATTAGACCACTGATGAGTTTATACTTTGGTGTGATGTTAGGAAGTGAGCCCTCGTGGAAAGAGGAGGGCATGGCCCAGAAAAGTGTTTGTGTCCCACTCACCATCACCTAGTTCTCTCTCTCTCTCTCTCTCTCTCTCTCTCTCTCTCTCTCTCTCTCTCTGCCCCCCTCTCTC
>NW_004524624.1:13858385-13864985 GCF_000260255.1 Octodon degus | reverse complement strand
ACACACACACACATTTACTGTGGAGCCATGTGGCTGTCATCAACTTGACCAAATAATTACATGTAACATCATGCTAATAGTGGGATATCTGATATCATGGCCTCCTTGATATGATGCATTGTGGAGTACAGAACATCTTGCAGTGAAAATATCAAATGTAACCATTAGCTCCTCTTTGCCCCAGCCTGGCTCCCCACTCTCCCACTCGAGGGGTCACCTAAGCACCACACTGATCCCTGTCTTCCCTGTATCTACCCTGCACAGGCTGGACAGTTTCAGCCTTACAGAGGTGGCCTGTGAGGATCTGTCCTATGGTGCTGGGTGGTAGCCCGGCCCTGGCCAAGCTCTGCTGACCAACAATGTCTTGGGGGATCCAGGTGTATGGTGGCTGTGCAGCAGGCCATGGCAGCCTAGCTGTGGGGTACATGTGCTTTGGTGAGAATGGGTTCCAGCCTCTGAGGTGCAGAACCTGGGTTTGCAGAGGGGGCCATGGTTACACGTTGGAGAATGAACCCTAAAACAGGGACACTGCATCTAACTGCTCCAACTCAGGGAGGGTCTCCTGCCTCAGCATCCAAAGTGCTCTATAGGCCTGCAATGTCACAATGGCTAAAGAGTGGAAACTTGCTGACAACTTGCTGATATTTGCCAACTTACCTCACATCTCTTCATGCCTTTTTCTTTTTTTGTCTTGTTATGCAGTTCAGGCTGGCCTTGAGCTCACTCTGTAACCCAGGCTGGTCTGAACTGCAGCCATCTTACTTTAGCCACCTGAGTGCTGGGATTATATGCATGTGCCACCACCCTGGCCTCATGCCTTGTTTCCTGAGTCTGACTTCATTACCTTAGGGACTCAAAGCTAGGGCAATACCTGAATGCCTGGAAAATGACTTGGAGTCCAAGCACTCTGGGAGGCTGAGGCAGGATGATCACAAATTTGAGCATAAGCAGGCTAGCAACTTATTGTTAGTTGGACTCAAAATTTAAAAAGAGCTCAATGCAAAGATCCTGGGTTAGGGCCAGGGATTTAGCTCAGTGGCACAACACCTGCATGACAAGCTGGAGGTCCTAAGCTTTGATTCCCTGTATCAAAAAAAAAAAACCTGGGGTTCCAACTCCAATCTCAAAGAAGCTTACACACCAAAATTGTGCTCATCATAGGTGGATCCCAGACAGCCCCTCAAACCATAACCCCCAATCTTGCCCCTCAGGTCATTCCAAATGGAGCTGAGCAAATCCACGCACAGGAACCTGGCAGCCATCACTGTATCTTGGCCACTGAAGGCCCAGAGGTGGAGGCTGCTGGGCTTCACCTACAAGGCCTGTGTGGGAGGCTAAGGCAGAAGAATCACCAGGCATTCCAGCCCAGCCTGCCATATGCATTAGGTGAAAGTCAGGCCTAAAAATCTGGAAAAAAAAATAAAGCCTAGAAACTTAAAAAAGAAATGTGACCATTGCTTAGGCTCTAACTTAATGTTTACAAGAAACATTTACAAGAAATACAGAAGACAAAGAATCAAAATAAATGACCCATCAAAAAGTAACTAGGCAAATATAAACTATGGATCACGCTCACATAATTTGTCTTCTTCAAACATTCATTAAAGGAAAGGGAAAAGGGACATGAAGAGAACTAAGATGTATTATGGTCATGTTCCAGCTCTTCCTGTTGAAGGCACTAATTTTATTCCATAAGATGTACTAACAAAGATGGAAATTTAGAAACAAATATTCATTAAAAATGACAAGTGGGATGATAGTTGTAGATTACAAAAAAGAATTAGACCAACTAAATACAAAATATTATTTTAATGAGATCCACATTCATTTTTTAAGTTTTGTTTTGTGTAATTAGTAGATGATTAGGTGTGATTATCTGTAGCTATATTAAAAATCATTTTAATATCTGAAAGGCTTTAAACAATGATTTATCACTTTCATGATTCTCTGGGTTGCCATAGTAGTTTTCCTGTGTCTCTCATTGAAATTCATCCTTATACTTGTTAAATAGCCAGGTGTGAGGGCTTTGCCAAGGCATTGGATGTGGCACTGCAGTTCTACTGTAGGTAGATAAGTTTTCTGATGGCAGGGTTTTCTGAAGAAAGCACTTACATAGGGATCAACTCATCCAAAGTTCATGCAAATAAAAATCACAAGACATTTTTAAAACATAGTCTTAGAAACCATGCAGTGTCACTTTCACTGCATTTTATTAGGCTAAACAGAGCAGTAGACACCTACAAATTTTATTTACCCTTTCAGGTTCTTATACTAATAAGATAATATGATGCTTGCACTTGTGGGTCTGATTTGTTTGACTTATAAGTATGGTCTCTAGTTGCATCCATTTAGTTATAACAGCCTCAAGTATATATTGTATAGCTGTGTAATACTCCATTGTGTAAAAACCTGAAATCATTTTTATCCATTCCTCAGTTTATGGGCATTTGGATTTTTTCCAATATTTAGCTATGACAATTTGTGCTGCTATAAACATGGGTGCACATACACCAATGTTTTCAGTTCTTTTGGAAATATACCCAGGAGGGGAATAGCTTGTTTGAATGGGACCCACAATCATAGCCTTTTGAGAAAAGGTTGTACCAGCCTACACTCCCACCAACAGAGGAGAAGTGTTCCTTTCTCCACAGCCCCACCAGTATTTGCTATTGGTTGACTTCTTGATAATAGCCATTCTTTCTGGGTTGAGATGGAATCTCAATTTTGTTTGAATTTGAATTTCTCAAATGTCCAATGATGTTCAGTGTATATTGTTTGACGTTTGTATTTCTTCATCTGAGGAGTGTGCATTCATCTCAGATGCCTATATTTGGATTGGGTCTTTAAATTGGGAACCTGATTTTTGAAAAATTCTTTGTATGTTCTCTAGATAGAAGACCTTTGTCTGAGGGGCACTTGGCTAACTTTTGTCCCCACTTCAGGGACTTTCTTTTAATTCTGTTGGTGATTTCTTTGATGTGCAGAAACTTTTGAAGTTAGCATTATGTACTACAACAACAATTGTTGAATTCCTATTATTTTGTTAATTGAAATTTTGTATCATTTCTAATGCTATTTTTGTCTGTCCTTATTTTGTATTCTTTTTTTAAAAAAAGGGGAGATCTGAGTTGTTGATTCTTTGAAGTACTTACTGTGCAGTTTTCTTTTTTGTCCATGAACTCTTTGTCTACCTCTATGTCTTCAAGATTTCTCTTCCAGTATATTTAATGTGTCAGGTGTTTTGTTTTGTTTTGTTTTGTTTTGTTTTGTTTTGTTTTGTTTTTTCAGAACCCGAGATTGAACTCAGACCCTTGCTCTTGCCAGGAATGCACTTCTTCTACTGAGCCATCTCCCCAGCCTCAAATGTCTCATTTTGTAATGTTTAAATTTTTGATGCATTTTGCCTGTAGTTTAGTGCACAGTGATAGATAAGGGTCTAATTTTGAACACTAGCATATGGAAAGCCAGTTTTTCCAGCACCATTTATTAAAGAGGCTATCTTTCTTCCAGTGAACATGTTTGGCCACTTTGTTAAAGATAAGGTAGTTGAGTGTGTTTATTATCTCTGCATCTTTTAATTTGTTCCACTGATCCTCAGGTCTGTTTTCTTTCTTTTCAATACCATGTCGATTTTGCACAATAGCTTTGTAAGATAATTTCAAATCAGAGATAGTGATTCCTTTTCCTTTTTCTTTGTTGTCCAGGATTTCTTTTGCTATTGTAGGTCTCCTCCAGTCCACATGACTTTTAGGAATGTCTTCTCTAGAACTGTGATGTATACTCACATTATTTTAAATAAGATTGCATTGAATTTGTATAACAATTTTGAAAGTATGGTATCTTCATGATGTCGGTTCTCCCTCTTTACTAGCAAGGAAAATATTTCCATTTTCTGAAATCCTCTTGGGTCACTCTCTTGAGAGTATTATAATTTTCACTGTATAAATCTTTTACTTCCTTTGAGAGATTGATTTCTAAGTATTTTGTTTTTTGGATGTTACTGTGCAAGGCATGGTTTCCCTAATTTCTCTCTCTCTGTGCATTCATTTTTGAGTGTAGACCTTGTATTCAGCTATACTACTGAATTTTGTTATTCAATCTACATATCTCCTGGTTGAGTTTTTCGAGTCTTCTATGTAAAGTAGCATGTCATCTGCAAATAATGACAATTTCACTCCTTCCTGATCAATTTATTTCCCTCTTTTCTAATTGTTCTGGCTAATATTTCCAGAACTTTATTAAATAGGAGTGGCAACAGAAGATACCTTAGTCTTGTTCATGATTTTAAAAAGAAGGCTTTCAATTTTTGATGATTTAGTGTGAGGTTTGTGTTGGTTTCTCATAGATAGTTTTTATTAGGTTGAGATATAGACCATCTATTCTCATTTTTTGTAGGATTTTCTCCCATGAATATGTCCTTTTTTTATTTATTTATTTTTTCCCATGAATATGTCTTGAACTTTGTGAAAAGTGTTTCTTACATCTGTTGAGAGATCATGTGATCTTCTGAAATTTTGTCTTTGACTCTGTTGATGTAGTGTATTACATTTGTGATTTGCATATATTGAACCATCCCTGCATTCCTGAGATGAATTTCACTTAGCTGAGTTGTGTAATCTCCTTAATGATTCAATACATTCTGTTTGCTAGTAATTTTTTTTCTGTATTTTAGGGAAGGATCTACAGAGTGTTCAGGGTCTCACTACTAGATCAGACTCATAGTGATTCTCCTGTTTACAGACACCCAAGAGCTGGGATTACAGGCATTCATCACCATGCCCAGTCTCAATTGCTATGTCAGCATGTCCCAGGGGTGGAGCTGGCATGGCAGGCTGGGGGTTGAATCCCCAGTGCCTGTGCCTGCTTACAGGCACTTTAATCCACTGAGCTGCTTGGCCAGCCCTTGTTTGCTAGTAATTATTGGGGATTTTTGCACTCATGTTCATTAGGGTAATTGGCCTACAGTTCTCTATTTTAGTTGCATCTTTCTCTGATTTTGGTATCAGAATAATACTTGTCTCCAGGAATGAGTTTGGGAGAATTGCTTCCTTTTCAATTTCAATGAAGAGTTTGAAAAGACTTGGCAATAAATCCCCTGTAAAAATCCATCAGAACTTTGACTTTTCTTTATTAGTAATTTTTTTGTTACATTTTCAATTTCCTCTTATAGTGTTATATAGAGTTTGTTTATCTTTTTTATGTATTTAATGTAGGGTCTACAGGATATCACTATGTAGATCAGACCCATAGTGATCCTCCTGTTTTCAGTCTCCCAAGTGCTGGGATTATAAGGGTGTGCCACCATGCCGAGTCTCAATGCCCATCTCAGTATGCCCCAAGGCAAGGGCTGGCACAGCACAACAGGAATAGAAACCCAACCACTGTGCTTTGCCTAAGTAGGCACTTTAGTTGGCTGAGCTATCTGGCTGGCCAGAGTTTGTATAGGTTTTTGACTCATCTTTGGCAATCCATGTGTATCTAGGAATCTCTTCATTTATTCTGTGTTTTCCATCCTATGAGAGTAAAGATCATACGATGATTTTTTGCATAGTTTTTTAAGTGATTTTACGCTTTGTATTCCTTATTACATGAATTTGAATTTTTTCTTTCCTTTTTTTGGTAAGGTTGGCAAGAGGTTCATCAATTTTATTTATTCTTTCAAAGAACCAACTCTTTGATTCAATAATTCATTCTCTTCATCTCCATTGCATTAATTTCTGAACTGATCTTTATAATTTCCTCACCACTTCAGCCTTTTAGGCTTGACTTTCTCTTGTCTTTCTAGAAGCTTGAGGTGCAGCTTCAGGCTGTTTATTTGTGCTCATTCAGTTTTCCTGATGTGACAATTTACCACTGTAAATGTCCCACTTATGACAGCTTTTATTGCATCCCATAGGTTACTGTAACTTGTATCTGCACTTTGATTTGATTATAGATAGTTTTTTCATTTCTTCTTCAATTTCTTCTGTGATCCATGAATTGCTCAATAGGGTGTTTTTCAAAAATTTTCATGCATTTATGAAGTTTTTGCTGTTTATTTTGTAAATAATTTCCAGTTTCATTGCACTACATTTAGATAATATGTATGGGATAAGTTCAATTTCTTAGCATTTACATAAGCATGTTCTGTGTGCTAGTATATTTTCTATTTTGAAAAATGTCCTGTGTGCACCTGAGAAGAATGTGTATTCTAGAATTATTGAGTGGAACACTCTGTAAAGCTCTTCCAAGTGCATATCTTCACAAGTTGGGTTTACTTCTGTTATTTTTCACTTTTTTTTTTATAATTGATCTATCTCTTTGTAACTATGGTGTGAAAATCCCCCAGTACAATTTACAATTGTATTATTATACATTTGCTTTTTCACATATGTAAAAATTTGTCTCATGCAGTTGAGCACTTCTACATTGTATACATGTATATCATTTCCTCTTGCAGTTTTTCCCTAACAAATGTGTAATAATTTCTTTACCTCTTTTCATTACGCTTTTTTTGAAGTTCCCACTGTGAATGGGTTAGCTACCCTTGCTCTTTTCTGTGTTCCTTTCCTTTGGAGTATTGCTTTCCATTCTTTGACTTTCAGTCTACGAATTTCCTTT
>NW_004524624.1:13845333-13848355 GCF_000260255.1 Octodon degus | reverse complement strand
TGTCTCTCTGCCATGCTGCCCTGCATTGGAACTAGCAGACTATGGACAAATCCTCTAAAACTACTTCTTTCATTTGCAGATGTCAGGTACTATATCTCAAGTGATAAGAAGTTAACTAAGAGAACAGTTTTTAGCTTACATAATTTTTATAATTGAATTATACCAGTGAAGAGTTAAGCATATTTCCTGAATTTCATATTCTTACTATTAACATCAGTAGTGAAATATTTTAGTCGCTACTGTAGAAATTGCCTTTCAAAAGATAGCTAGACACTGTTGAAATCTTATCTGTTAGCCATATGGATACATTGTTTCCAGGCAAAGTTTGTTGAAACCCAGAAAAAATTGAATCCATGTGGGTGTCATACTTTTTTGCCTTAGAGACAATTATATCAAATTTAACATTTTAAATGTCATGTTTCCTCTCTACATTGGACACATCATTTTCAAATTATAGATAAATTTACGAGAATTAAAGCCCTGAACTCACATCTTTATCTTCCAAGTGCCTCAAGTTACCATCTTCAATTACTCTAGTAGGTCACAAGCAGAGAAGTCTTGGCAGATACACAATTTTCCAAAAAGAAATGTTGAATAGGGAAAAGCTAACTTGGGAGAAGATGTCCATACAACAGCAAAGACAAATTTCTATGAAAGTACCTAGCCTAGAAGTTATCAGGTCACTGATAGGGCCAGAGAGATAGCTCAGTAGAATAAGCACTTGCCTGCACTTGCACAAGCACAAGGGTTCAATCCTTGGTACTACAAAAAAAAAAAATCTTTATCAACTTTAGGGAGCTTGCAGGTTAGCTCAGTTGTTTAAGTGCTGCTTGGAAAACTCAGTCAGGTGCAGGCAAACTCAGTTTGATCTCCAGCTCCACAATCCTGACCAGACCTACCTTTAAGGCAACCTGAGACAATAAAAAAAAATCCTTATCAAGTCACTGATATTTCCTCTTAGACAACAGTAATATATGCTTTTCCTTTGGGAAAATTCCTAAGAACTCACAAACAGGAGATATTTGCTTAGAATTTATATTTTCCCCTCTTTCTAGTGATTTTTATTCATTTCCAATTATATTGATGCTCTGAAGTTTATACCTTTCTGGGATTATGTATTTTTAAAGTAATTCTTTTATTTTATATTAATATGGTCGTTATAGAAAAAAAGCACAAAAGTCCCCAAATATTTCACAATTTTTGCCTTCTTTATAGACATAAAAATTATCATTAAATTACCTTTTTATTTCATTTTCTTTATGAAACACTAGTGTAATACAAAGTATGTATTTTTTTGCAAAATCACATCAGGTATACATCCTTTTTACCCACATACTTTTTTTCCCTTTATGACGTATAATGAAACACAGCATTTCCACATCTTTTACTAATCTCCTGGAACACATGTTTTTGTAGCTATATATTATGAATGCATAATTTATATATCTTCCCTTTTTTGGATTGTATCTCCAAATTTTTCATCATGATTAAAGCTTGGAGACTTATATGCATAAATATTTCTGCACATCACTGATTCTTTTCTTAAATCACATTTCTGGATATGAATTTTGAGGTGAAAATTTAAAATTTTATTTCCTAATTATTTTATAGAATAGTTGAGTAAAGGTATAGTCTCACTAACACCATCGTAGCAATTGCTTTCTTGTATTCTTGTTAACACCTGTATTTGTCTACATACTAATTTTAAGTATTCATGTGCTGGGATACAAATATGCTGTTGCTTACTAATAGTATGTTATAGCAAATAGTATGTTATCATTTTACTTTGGTTACCAGCAAGATGGATTTTTTCATATGATTATCACTTATTTGTATTTCTGTATTATTTGTGCAGTTTGATTGTTGTTTGTTATTACATTAATTTAATTATTGATCTATAAGAATGTTAATATATAAAAGTCATTAACCAGTATTTGTTTCATATTCCTTATTGGTGCAAAATACCTAACACAATTTGAAGGAGACGTCTACTTGGCTCACTCTTTGGGCCTGTGCTGTTGGTCAGCTGGCACCAAGCAGACATCCTGGCAGACATGTGGAGACAGGTGGAGGGAGGCTGCTCAGCCGTGACTTCCAGGAGGCCAAGGGACACAGGAGGAGTCAGAAGAGCAGGGATGGGCCACATACAGTCACTAAGACTGCACCTCCCGCCCATCACATACATCCAGAATTGTGTTTTCCTAGTCTCCAAAGCATCTCTCAAGACAATGAAGCTGACAATAATAATTAACTATTGCAATATCTTACAGCAAAATAAGTACTTTCTCTCAAATTCTCATTGCATCTACTTTTCCTTATGATGGTTTGTAGCTGTCTAGTGAAATATCTAGTGAACGTGGAAGTCCTCCTTTCTGACTTATTTCTCTGCTTTTAGTCTGAGAAAGGTTTTATGACCTTGACAGATGATAAATATCACTTACAGCACTTATACTGTATCAAATTGACTGGTTTTTGTAAATTCTCCTAAAGCTGCCATCTTGATAGTGCAATTCCATATCCTTTCTCTTACATTTTTCCTGCTTACCATAGCATCTTGTCCAATGATTTTATTATTTTATTAATGCCTCTGGACTTTTCTTATAAAGTTGGTAGTGATTCCATTCTTCTCCATTGGCATCCATTTTCTCGAGTAGCCCAATCTATCTTCTTAACAGTTACTTGTTTAGGTCTCAGAGAAGCCACTATTCTGATATCTTTATCAAGAGTTAAGCTTGAAGAGTCTTTACTACCTCACAGATAGTTAAGAATGCCCCAGTATTAGCCTGAACATCGCTTCTATAGTTACTCTCCAAGGTCACACAACAAACTTTGAACTTGTATTGTTGAAGACTCAAACACATTTAGAGAGCACAGGACAATAATACTGAGAGCAATGACATCTAGATAACTGTTATAGCTAAATTCTAAAATATCCCTACTAGAAATTCTGTCTGAATTCTTATAAATGTGAACATAAGCTATTGCACCTATGAAATTGTTATATTACCCAGAAAAATGATAC
>NW_004524624.1:13843299-13845233 GCF_000260255.1 Octodon degus | reverse complement strand
GTTAGCTACCCTTGCTCTTTTCTGTGTTCCTTTCCTTTGGAGTATTGCTTTCCATTCTTTGACTTTCAGTCTACGAATTTCCTTTGGAGTTCAATATGTTTGTTGTATGTAGCATATTGTTGGATTCTGTTTCTTGATCCACCTTGCCAGTTTGCTTCTTTTTTTGCATAGTTTTTTAAATGTTTATTTTTTCAAAGAAAAATGGCAATAACCAATTCAAAACCTATTCATTCTTTAACACCAATTTTTTCTTTAAATTTAGAAGTGACTTACTGATTACTATTTTAAACAAACCCCCTTACCCTTTTAAGTGTTTACCATCTACTTGTGCTGAATCCTTCCAAGGACATTGCTCCAGCGTATTATCTCCAGGTCCTCACTTTGCTCCTTTTATCAAAAAATGCAAAACAACTCCATCGTGCATCTTAAGGGCTCAAATCATAAAAAATAGGGGGAAAATATTTAGAATAGCCAATTAAGTTAAATAAAAATATCCACACAAGTGCAGTTTGGTTGGGGCAGTAATCCACTCCTATGTTCCTGGTAATTTGATCCCACTCCATTAATCCTTGTAATTGATCCTCCCTATCATAGCCACATTATAATTTGAATCCAATGATCCAGCTCCAAGGATTGGGATCCAGTGAACCCTCTCCAATCCAAACCTTCATAACCAGAAAAAACATAAAAGAGGAGGCAACATGGTAGATGTTGTAACCAAAAATGTTTCTGGGTGAAACTGCATTCTTGTGTAATATCCCCTTGCTCCTAACATCTACATTCCCCTCATGTCTTTGATAAATTGTATTTTAAGTGATATCATTGACAAGATTGTTTAAATTTGGTTAACTCTCCATGCTCTTCAGACTGTGATATTGTGTAAATGTCTATTCTGCTCTATGTGAAATGAGATGTTGGGGGTGTTTGTGGTTATCTTACCTAGGGAAGTTCTTATATTTATCTTGCTTCTCAGTCTGTTTCCTTTGATTGGTGAATGAACTCACTTATATTATTGGTGTGTCTGATATGTATTGGCTTATGTTTGTCATGTTATTTTCCTGCTTTTAATTCCTACTTTTTGCTCTACTTAATTGCTGGCTGTTCTTGGCAATTCTCTGTTATTATTCTTGAAGTGCAATTGTCTTTGTCTCTTTCTAAAATATCTGTCAGTATTCTTTGTAGGGTTTGTCTGGTGGTCACAAATTTCTTTAGTTGTTCTTTTTCATGGAAAGATCTAGTCTCTCCATTAAATTTTGTTGTTGTTGTTGGGTTTTTTGTTGTTGCTTTATAGTTTTAGGGAAGGGTCTGCAGGGTGTTCAGGGTCTCACTACTAGACTGGACTTGTAGTGATACACCTGTTTACAGCTTCCCAAGAGCTGAGATTACAGGCCCATGTCACCATGCCCAGTCTCAATTGCCATCTCAGTGCACCCCAGGGGCAGGGCTGGTATGATAGGCCTGGGGATAGAACCCTAGGACCCTGCACCTGCTTGCAGGCACTTCAATCCACTGAGCTATTTTTCCAGCCCATCTCCATTAAATGTGATCGTTAATTTTTCAGGGTATATCTATATGGCTTGGAGGTATACATATACATGGCTTGAAGACCTGAAGTACTTCACTCCAAGATCTTCTTGATTGATGGCTTATGTTGAGAAATCTGCCATGACCTGATAGGCTTTCCATTGTAAGTGATGTGTTTCTCTTCTTTAACAGATTCTGATGTTCTATTCTTTTTCTGAATTTTTGTGTTTTTTTTTTCCTGTAAATTTTTTTTTTATTTTTTTTTATTTTTCAACAAATAATACACTGCATATATTCTTCTTAGAGGTTAATTGCTGTACAAGATGTGGACTTGTGATCCTATTTACAAACACCATTAGAACAAATCATTCTATTCATTAACAGAATGTAACTATATATCTATCCCAACC
>NW_004524624.1:13836164-13843199 GCF_000260255.1 Octodon degus | reverse complement strand
TATTTGTTTCATATTCCTTATTGGTGCAAAATACCTAACACAATTTGAAGGAGACGTCTACTTGGCTCACTCTTTGGGCCTGTGCTGTTGGTCAGCTGGCACCAAGCAGACATCCTGGCAGACATGTGGAGACAGGTGGAGGGAGGCTGCTCAGCCGTGACTTCCAGGAGGCCGAGGGACACAGGAGGAGTCAGAAGAGCAGGGATGGGCCACATACAGTCACTAAGACTGCACCTCCCGCCCATCACATACATCCAGAATTGTGTTTTCCTAGTCTCCAAAGCATCTCTCAAGACAATGAAGCTGACAATAATAATTAACTATTACAATATCTTACAGCAAAATAAGTACTTTCTCTCAAATTCTCATTGCATCTACTTTTCCTTATGATGGTTTGTAGCTGTCTAGTGAAATATCTAGTGAACGTGGAAGTCCTCCTTTCTGACTTATTTCTCTGCTTTTAGTCTGAGAAAGGTTTTATGACCTTGACAGATGATAAATATCACTTACAGCACTTATACTGTATCAAATTGACTGGTTTTTGTAAATTCTCCTAAAGCTGCCATCTTGATAGTGCAATTCCATATCCTTTCTCTTACATTTTTCCTGCTTACCATAGCATCTTGTCCAATGATTTTATTATTTTATTAATGCCTCTGGACTTTTCTTATAAAGTTGGTAGTGATTCCATTCTTCTCCATTGGCATCCATTTTCTCGAGTAGCCCAATCTATCTTCTTAACAGTTACTTGTTTAGGTCTCAGAGAAGCCACTATTCTGATATCTTTATCAAGAGTTAAGCTTGAAGAGTCTTTACTACCTCACAGATAGTTAAGAATGCCCCAGTATTAGCCTGAACATCGCTTCTATAGTTACTCTCCAAGGTCACACAACAAACTTTGAACTTGTATTGTTGAAGACTCAAACACATTTAGAGAGCACAGGACAATAATACTGAGAGCAATGACATCTAGATAACTGTTATAGCTAAATTCTAAAATATCCCTACTAGAAATTCTGTCTGAATTCTTATAAATGTGAACATAAGCTATTGCACCTATGAAATTGTTATATTACCCAGAAAAATGATACTCAAGATGTAGTTAATGTTAGAAATTAATTGACTTCAAAGGAGGGAGAGGATCCTACATTGTCACTTGCATGTATCTAGTGACTCAAGTCCTTTTGATATGGGCACATGAAACTCCCAACCTGAAATATATCTGGGCCAAATTTGTGTTCTTTAAAACTGAAGAATGAATTTTAGGAACAATGGAGGTTAAGAGCAGAATATATTTACTGGGGGGAAAATAGCTCCTATCAGAGAGGCACAGAAGGAAGACCTGAAAGGGTTGCCCTTAAAGCTGTGTCTTCCATGGAATTTTATAGATTAAAACCATGCAGTGAGGCGGGTCTAAGGTGGAGAACATGGAAACTGGCTTAGGTGGGCATGAGGTGTGACAAAACTATGGTCACCCAATGAGATTACAAGCACAATTGCTCAGGTGAAATTAATTAAATCCAGGACCAAATGGGAAAGTGGGTCACTTAGCAAGTGGGCATGGCAAGCAGGCATGAACACAGAATAGGAGCTTTTCCCATAGGTGGCTGGGTTAGTGACTTCCAGGTGTCCTTAAGGTGAGAGACTCATTTAGAATATCAGTCCTCGATGCCTATCTTTAGGGAGGTATGTGGCTGCATTTGTTAACTCTGTTGTGTTGAGGTCCAGCCCACAGCAGGGGTGTCTGTCTCTCCCAAAGATGTACAGTCACCTTGTCTTCCAAACTGCCTCCTTGAGAGCCTATCCCTGCTTGACTGCCTATAATACTTCTATCTAGCTCAGCTGCCTGTAACACTTCTGTATTGATTTGCTCTCCTATGTTTGGAATACTACACCAGGAACATAAAATCTAATGGTGAATTTTAATTTAGCTTGAGGCTTCAAGGGTTTCAGTCCATGGTTTGCTAGTGTTAAGGCACAAACATCATGGCAGAAGAGTGTGGTGAAGCTGTTTGGTTCAGGGCAGCCAGAAAGCAGAGCAGGAACACAATGCCTGAAAACAAAAGCATACCACAGCATGACAGAACCATTGCACCGTAATGGACATCACTTACAGTTGTGCAAACTGAGGCTCAGTGATGTTAATTGACATGATGTAAGTCACACAGCTGATTAGTGACACAGTAAGAGCTGAAGGCCATTACCTGTTTGACAATGATTATGGTATTACTTCTGACTGTAATAATATTCTGTCAGCAGTAACTCAAACAAATAAACTACAGGTTAGAGGTGGTGTGGAAAGGAGTGTTATTTAGCGTCTGGTCACTTTCCACATGATTACTTCAGCTATGTTACTTGGGTCACCATAAAATCAACGCTGATTTACTTTGAGCTCCAGGCCCTGCCTCAGAAAGGAATCTTTTTAATTCTCACCAGACATGTTCTTCTGATATGACAAATAACATCGATCATTAAAACTGACATCCATAATTTTACAGCCAAGGAAGACGATCTTTTAAAGCTGTCAGTGAAACAAAAGGGATTTTTAGTAGATGCTGATACAGTCTCTTGAAATCTTGGGGAGTTTCTAAAGCATGACAATGAACTATCTCTACGAATTGCGGGATAAGTGGGTGCTAAGGCAGGCAGATATGGGGCATGCCACAATGTCAGTGAAGAAGCCAAGGCAGGACCTGCAACTTAATCACTAACTGGCTGAATGGTCTAAGTCAAAGAAGTTCATGGACTTCATCTGGGGTTGGAGCCATGGAGAAAAAGCAGATAGGCTCCAAAGCCACTTCACAACTGCTGGTCATTTAAATAATAAAACAAATTCTACCTTCCAAACCCTCAATTTTACAGAAGCTAAATGCCAGCTTCATGATATTATTGCCTTGTCTTCTTCATTAAGTTTTCCCAGACAGCAAAATTGCTGAATTGTGAACATGTCAATCTCCCCAGCGCTGTGAAAAGTAAGTGGGGCAGTGTAGGAGAAAAAACAAATTAGATGCCCATATTGCTAAAAGGAGTAGTAAGAATAGAAGAGTGAGCTAGACCTTCTGTGCTTTTCTCACCAGAGGCAGAAAGCTAATTAGTCTACATAAGCAAAAGCTCAGAGCACCAAGACTAATGAACAGAATACCTCTCACCAAGTGGAAAGCAGGAATCCTGCAAGCAGCTGCAGCTGCAGAAAGGGTGGTGCAAGGGGTGGAGGATGCGTATTCCAGGAAGGGTGAGGGTGCCCCCGAGGGAGATGTCTCCACCTGGAGTCCATGTTTGAACCAACATTCATGCAGTGTGATTGATTAACTCAGTGCACACTCCCCCTCCATGTTTACTTCTCAGCACTAGCTCCAAATATGCTTTTTCTATGTGCCATTGGTTATATTTTAGAGAAAATTCTAACTGCAGCTGTTACTGTACAAACGTTTGAGAAACCAGTGACCTACATTATTAGCTATACTTTGTTCCTAGAAAGCTGTCCTTGTTTTATGATCTGCCTTTTTTTTTCCTCTCTGTTCTTAGACTGCAGTGAATTGTGGAGCTGCTGCTGACAACCCCTCCCCCAATTACTGGGATTTCCAGACTAGAGAGCTAGGATTATTTAATCAAGTATGTCAGACACTAAATTTGAAGTCAGCATCAGGGACTAAAATAATTTCTTTGTGCCATTGCTTGCTAACCTGGCATTTCATGTAAATAGCTCCTTCTTCCAAGAAAATCCTGTTATAGTTAGCAAGTATGATTCTATTTTTAGTGTAGTAGCTGAGAGGATATAATTGGAAACCACAGAAGCAGATTATTTTCTCTTTTTTTAAAGAGCTTTTTGTTATCATCATATAATGTCCTCATACTCATTCATACCTGGTTCTTCTTATGTTCAATTAGATCTTACCTGGATTAAGAAATGTTTTCATTTAGACTTTAGAGATTAGTTTGCCTTAAATCTGCAAACTGTTAAAGTATGGTTGACTGCAACAGAGTTAATGTTCTTTTCAGCTTAAACTTCAGATAGTTTCTTCCTAACCATACGTTTCTCACCTCTTACTTACCAGAGCTTACTATTCTAAATTCTCCTGCCATTTTGAAATGTAAATTTTCTTTAAATGAAAAATACCTTTCTCAAGAACCTTGGAGCCATCTCTTTGAAATACAGTCACTAAAGAGAGAGTGTCCTGGTCTCCCAGTCTCTGAGATGGGAAAATCCCAACTTCAATAAATTCTGGTTGTCAAACACTGATGACCAGGGCTGGGGAGATAGCTCAGTAGAATAAGCACTTACCTGGCAAGCACAGGGTCCTGAGTTTAATCCCCTGTACCACCAAAAAAAAAGAAAAACAAACTTGATGGCCTAATGACAACAATCAGTCCTTTACTAACTTCTAGTTGTTTTGCACTAGTTTACCCTAGTGATTAAGAACTCTTACTACTTGCTTTTTAAAAGTTAACTAAACTTTTTCTCTCCTCTATTAGAGGAATGCTGAACTTTTTTCAATAGTTATAAATGAAATGTTCTTACCTGTTGGAGGTGCATGAGTTCTATATTGAAGTCACTCCTTCTTTTTTTCACCCATAATTTTGAGAAACAAATAGCAATGAGACAGTTTCAAATCAAACACTTAGGACAGTTTCAATAATTAACACATTGCATACTCTCATCCTAGTAGTTATTAGCTGTACAAGATGTAGACATTTTATCCTATTTACAAACACTATTAGAACAAATCCCTCTATTCATTAAGAGAATATAACTATATATCCATTCTAACCATTTTGAATACACAGATACAAAATGGACATTCATCTGTATCCCCTTTTTCTTTAGTTCCATCATTTAAATATTATAGGTGTGTTAACTCAGCAAAACATTCCAAAAGAGTCCAGTAGTCCATAAGAGTATTGGGTCTTCTGCTTGACTGGCCATGTCAGAAATTGTTAACCCGAATCCTCTACAGCTCAACATAACAGCATGGCTTTACTTCTTATACTTCGTTTTTATATTTTTCTGCTGGATGGTTAAGACCAAGATAAAGCAAGACCTAGGCAACAAGAGTTGTAGCTTTTGGATTTGATAAGGTCAGTGAAATCCCCTCAGGATTTATCCTGAGACCCTGTACCTCACATTGCAGATTCTTTGTCAGTGTCAGCCATGTGGATGAGTCACGGCCAATGTGCTCTCTGTGAAAGCCTGAGAGAATGTTTTCTCTCCATGTGACTCTCCTTAGGCACACTCCACATCATCGATCACCTTCCTCTTTGGCCCCATAATCTCCTTGATCAGAAAGTTTGGGACACTACTGAGTCACATGACATTACAGTACAAGTTCACATATGTCCTGAGTTTTAATTGAACTTGGAAGGCTAGGGTCAAAATGCTGGCTTTCCTTGAAAGCCCTCCTTTTTCTCTAAGTTTTGGTCTACAAACCTAAGTTGTTAACCCTCCAGAAGAGAAGCTTATTGTTATTACCATACAACCTAGGCTGTTAAGCTTAACCTCACTATCTGTCTGAATATCAAACGTCTTAGGCATAGCATGGAAAAGGTATTTTCCATCAAGTATTGATATGTTAAACTTTAAGTCCCTATAGGATATGATAAGAAAATTTAAAACTTTAAAATATATTCTAAAAATAGGAATAAAGATTTACATAATTCATATGTTTACACATAAGTCCAGAAATCTAACCATATACAACCTTGTAGCAGGACAGTCCCACATTCCTTTTCCTGTCTCCTGCCTTCATTCACCACCCCTTCTTTTTGAACAGTCATCTACCTGAGAGACAGCATAGCAGCAACTGGCATATCATGACAAGCAGCCCATATTCAGAAAACCAGAATGACAGGCACTCCAAGCGTGAACCTAATATTACAAATTGCCATCTTCAGTGCTCTTGCTTAGTTCACAGGTGTCAGTATATATAGTCAGTCAGGGTGAGAATCTTTCCAATTAACTGCTAGATTCAAAAATCTTCTGAAGAATCTCAGGATCATTGCCTTACCCTCCTTGTACATACAACTGTATGGCTTGTTACTGTCATGTTTCCTAGCTCTTCTCCAAGTCACTCTTTCTTCATGCAGTATCACAAAAAAAGTTTTGCCATTTTTAACAAATAGCTGATATGCATTCTTTTTACTGTGGTGCACCTAGAATATTCCATTTCCTATATGTATAATATAAAACCACATCCACATAGTATTTATTGATTTATAGAGCCAATCCTCATGTACGTCATTCAACTGTCATGAATTAGGGGCATTTATTTCCATTAAAAATTTACTTGCTCAGGGACCAATGAGATATCTCAACAGTCTAAAGTGCCTGCTTAGGCAAGCTTAGGCAAATATGCAGAGACCACAGTTCATGGTCACCACATGCCATGCCAGCCCTGCCCCCAGGATGGTCTCAGCTCACCACAAACACACACACACACACACACACACACACACACACACACACACAAATTTACTTGTTAAACAAAACAGAGTTTCTACTATATGCTAACCACTATGAATGCAATGATGACAAAAGAATAGACATCATTTTTGTTCTCATAGGTTTTATGGCATGGTGAAAGAGCAAATATTACAACTAAATATAACATTGCAAATGTGGAAAGTTCTATATGGAGAAAAATAAATGGAATATAAGAGAATGAGATGGATTAAAGATGACCTCATCAAGGCTTCTCTGAGGGACTGAATGGATTTTTTTTTTCTTAAGGAGTGAGTTAAGAGAATGTGTAGACAGAGGAATAGTATATACTTAGTTCCCCTTTAAGAATTTTCAATAGAAAAGTTGTTGGGAAGATGAGCAGTGTTCTATAAGGCAGACTTTGTCTCTAGATAGGGACTGAGAAACCTCTCAGAGAAGACATGGGACCTCATTCAGCCTTCTTGGAAGGTTCTTGATACTCATCACAGAAAAGGAATTTGAGATTACACTAGTGAAAACCATACATAGATTTTATTAGGCAGAATTAAAGTTCACACTTGAAGAAAATAGAGTATGGGTCCTCAGGATGGTGAAATATA
>NW_004524624.1:13814136-13835134 GCF_000260255.1 Octodon degus | reverse complement strand
TATTCACATATATATAAATATTCTTTTCATTCAAATTTCTTGTGCTACATTAGATGGATTGTTTCTATATGGGATCCTAACCCAAGTAAATGTTCTCACTAAAGCAATCTCTGTTTTAGATGGCAACATAGTTCTCTGCTGTCCTAGCTTCAAAGTCAACAATTGGTATTCATAGCTCATATGCCCAACCATACATAGTTCTTGAATATCCCAATCTAGGTTTTATCCCTAAGTCTGTTATAGTCTGGAATGGAAATTGAGTAGGTCAATGGTGGTTATAACACAGTACAGTAACTCTAAATATTACTTATGAAGGAATTGTTTCTAATGTCTTTATTTTCTGAAAAATGCTTGGATCCATTTTGTTGCAAGCTCAGGAATTGCTAGCTTTCCTAAAGATGAGTTTGCTTCACACACCCCAAGATATCAGCAGCTTTCCTCTGCTAGGCCTTTATCTTGTGCTCTTACAGTCCTGGAGCCAGCCCTTTATGTGATTCAGAATAAATCTCTTCTTTATGTTATGGTATTTTTTTCTCAAGAAGGAGAAACTGACAAAGACAGATTTTGGTACCAAGAATGGGGTTGTTGCTGTAAATATGCCTGACCATCTGGTTCAAGGCTCTTAGATCTGTTTCCCTGAGGAGTTTGGAAAGATTAGGAAATACTCAATAGGAAAACCATGGAATTCTGTAAGTACTTTGATGAGAGATTCTAGTTAGAACTCAGAAATCCAGAACCTGATAGAAATGCAGATGGCAAAGGCTAGGCATAGGAATTTTCAATTGGTGACAAGAATCCCATTGGGCAGTTGGATTTGAAACAGCACTCTGGTAGAAAATTTATCAACATTTTGCCTATGTTCTAAAATTTTACAGGAGACAGATTGGGAGCAGCACACCAGTAATCTGGTAAATTTTAGGACTGTCCATCATCATGCCTGACTGGTTACAGCCAGATTTATAGTGATAATAAGGAATACAAAAGCTCATTTGCAAGATTTGTCATTTCACCAAGAGAAGAGTGTCTAAAAATTTGAGGAAGGGAGAGGCTGCTATTGAAAAAAGCATCAAAAAGAAATGAAGTACTCTGCATCAGCACAATGGGAAAAATGACTCAGGAGCAAGTCTTACTTCATAAGGGGTTTGCCTTGGAAACTGGATTCCTGGGATTCATTTCACAGTGCCAAGGGACTCATGGTCTCCATGAGCCAAAACGTTCTGTCTACCATTTAAGGTGGTAGTAGAACTCAGCATCATCCACAAAGTGCTGGTTTCACAGAGATACAAAATGCAAGTTGCAGGATGAGGAAAGCTTCCATCCAGATTTCAAAGGAAAGCCTGAGAAACCAAGCAGCACACCCCTGAGAGAGCAGTGCATGAAGCCGCAAGAGTGAAGTCAGAAGTTTAGTGGAGAAGTCAGAAATTTGGAAAATCCAGAATGTGGAAGATCTGCTAGAAATGGGCAACTCTTAGAGATGAACTAAATCATTCTGAATAAAGAGATGTGTATGAGACTTTGGGGAATGCTATGGTTTAGATCTGGGGTACCCACCAAAGATTCATATCTTCATTTCAAAAGTGTAAATCATGGATTGGAACACAGCTAACTTGTGACAATATAGCTAGCTTGCGACAGGGCCTGGTTGGAGGTAGATCACTGGGGTCATAATTTGGAAGGGCAGTGCTCTCTTTCTAGCTCCTCCCTTCTCTCTCTGCTTCTTGTCTCCTATGATATGAGCAGCTTTCCTGTACTAAACCCTTCCAGCATGCTCTTTCTGTATTGCAGCCAGAAGATCAGGGACTGAAACTGTAAGACAACATAAACCTCCCTTAAATTATGAGTATATCATATTTTGTCCCAGAGACAAGAAACTAACTAATACAGGAAACAATAGCTCAGTTTGGGGTTTATTTACTTCCTTTCCACTCCCCACTTTCTTGCCAATGGAAAAGAAAGCTTATTAATCTCATGTTTCATTCCCAAAGAGTCTTGTTTTCCTAGATGACTAAAAAGACTGTATTCAATGGACTCAGAATTGTTGAAAACTTTTATTCTCAACTACTCTCTCACATGCAACATGTGAGACAATCCTCTAATTCCCCAAATCAATTTCCAGTTGTAAAATTCTCAGCACTGTTACAGACTTGTAGAAGTAATAACAGAATAGAAGGTTATCTTTACAAGAGGGCATTTTTGAGGTAGGAGATTAAGTTCATACCCAACGTATTTAGATAAATATTTTTATTAGTTAGAGAAACTAGGATGTTTTAGTTTTATCCTAGATTCTTTGTTATCAAGAATCCTCCACTTAATAATCCTGACAGAGAGCAGAAAACTCACATGAAGATTGAGCTTTAATTTCTGTTAACAATATGATTTTGAATTTATAATTTGGTACTGTAAACATGTGTGACAAATATATTTTTATCCATGAACCTATCCCCAGTCCAAGGATTCAAGGGTTGCCAGCACTTTGTAACTATTCATTTGCTTCTCTCTTTTTCATCTATCTTAGTTACTTTCTCATCATTGAGACCCAATGTTCCACACCCACAACTTAACAGAGGAAAGCTTTATTTTGACTCACAATGTGTAAAAATTTCAATCTATAGTCTGTTACTTCTAAAGCAAGGTGGCATGGCAGAAGCATAGTAGAGGAGAAAGAGTTCATGCAAAGTAGGCAGGAAGCAGTGAACCATCAGTGGAAGAAGATCTATAGATATATATTGATGTCCATATCCGTAGCACAGATAGATAGATAGATAGATAGATAGATAGATAGATAGATAGATAGATGATCCCTTCTGAGCCAAACCCACAGTGACCCACCTCTTTCCACCAGACTTTGCCACACAACACTACATATAGCTATAAACCCACCAGTGGACTAATCCAGTATCACACTCCCATGATCCAGTTCCCTCCTCCAAAAGCCTCACCTATGTGTACATGAGGCTTTAGAGGAATATCCAGATGTAAGCCACAATACTATATATGATTCTATATCAAAACTTATCACCATCTTATACACCCTGCAGCTTTTACCATGTCCAGCCATTCTCTACTGCTTACTTCATTTCTAGTAGTACCTTCTATGATCTTCCCTCTGCAGAATTTTCCTCTTCCTAATGAAAATAGAGATGGCTACTTTAAAGAATTAAAATCATTGTATCTAGTTAAGAGTACTGAGTACTATTTACTAATCTGACTAATCAAGTTTCAGTGTAACACAGAGAACAGATATCTGCTCTGAATTGTTTGAGATTTTATAACCTGATATAATTTTACTTTCTTGGTAACAGTCTGGCTGCTTCTGCGATAAGTTGTATGTGACTCAATTAGCCAAGTAGTCACTAATTTTATTTCTTTGTCTTTTGAGATAAGATCTCATTATGCAATTGAGGCTGGCCTGGCACTCACTATGTAGTCCAGGCTGGCCTAAAAGTTGAAGTGATCTATGGAGGACCATCTGGGCAACTCTGCTTGAAAGAAGAGAAGTTGTCTTCATGTTGGCTGTGCCTGACCCTATATCCATGTATTATTAAGTACAGAGCTGGCTAGGACTTTTCCTTATGCTTTCAATTGACTTTAACTGATGCATACTGGTCTAGCTGAGGTGCTGGTGGTAGTCTTTCAAGGTGGCACTCGTGTTTCCCTGATAATCCACACTGCTGCTCTTTAATATGAGCCAGGTTGAGATAAGACAAAGAGCCAGTGCTCCACACTGTTGGCTGGGATCGAGCCTTAACATAGAGGCTATGACTTTCTGGGGCTTGAAAGATTACGCATCAGAGCTGAATCACCAGGCCCCAAAACATTAGATACTATCTTGATAGTATAATGCAAATTACTTTTTATGCATAGCTTTTTCTCTGCATATCACAGAGATAAATGCAGGCCCCCTACTTAGTACAGCTCACAGTATTCCCCTACTTCCTGCAATTTTCAGTCATTCATCCTTAAGCCACTCCTCCTTCATGACTGAATAAAACCCAGGTTCGGCCCTGGGTCAAGGTTTTTGTTCTGAATAGTCATCACCATGGCTGGACTTAGGACCCCTTGGCTTCCCATAACTATAACTATATCTTAGTGTCTTCATTCTCAATGTGAGTTGCACTGGAAGTAGTAGATTGAAATTAATTTGGTGGAATTCAATAATATACTTTTGGGATTACAAATATAAACTTCTTGGACCAAAATGAGGACCTGAAGGGGCCAACTATAGTGATCTTCCTGCCTCAGCTTCCCCGGAATTGTGATTACAGACATGTGACAGCATGCTTGGCTCAGTAGACACTGATTTTGATCATCACAATAGCAAAGGTCAAAGAAAATGTAACATTAAAATAAACACAGACTCATAAATTATATGTAATGATTGCTTTCTATGATATTTGCAAGGCATCCAAAATAAATCAAGGTTAAACATCAAAGTGATTGTAATACAGGATCAAAATTAGTCTGATTATTTTACAAAATTTGTTTGATTCAAGAATGTGAGGGTATTTCAGGAAGGTTTCTGATGTAAGTGGTTTTTTTTAGATGAGATATAGTTTCTACTTCCTTTTCTTCTTATAATTTCAAAGCAAAAAATTAAATGAAGACAAATACATACCATTAGGATTAAATTGTAGTGGAACTAATGATTGAACAATAGAATCTAACAATGATACTTGGTTAATTTATCTTTTACTCTCAATAATTACAAAGACAGCTGAGAATAAAAGTTTAGGAGAAAAATATTATCTATAGCAGAATTCCTCAAGGGATTACGTGGTTTTTTTTATTCTTATTTTTATTTATTATTTATTTATTTTTGTATCTTAGGGAAGGTTCTACAGGGTATTCAGGATCTCACTACTGCTGTCTCATCATGCCCCAAGGGCAGGGCTGGCACTGCAGGCCTGGGGATCAAAGCCGCAGCCTGTGAACCTTCTTGCAGGTGCTTTAATCCACTGAGCTATTTGGCCAGCCCTTCAAGGGATTATATGTATCTGATGAATTTCTAAGGATGTGCCTAGTTGGAATAATTTTAAACCTCTGTTTTTTTAGTAATATCCAAATGGGCAGTATGTCTATATTTTTATTAACATTTGTAAGCAATTAATTGAGAAAGTCTATGTATTCTAGTTCTACATTCTGAACTGACTAAGCATGATGCATGATCCTTTCTTTCACACACATAATATACTTATCTACTTAACACACTTACCACCCCATTTTTCTGGCAACTAACAGATTAGTTGTCTATCAGGGTTAAATATCTAATTGAATGATTGGAAGAAAGGGACTGTAAAACTGTGACAAGTGTAGCATTAGACCGTCACACAATACAGACTGTGAAGGCAATAAGCAGATGTCAGTGCTGAATGACACAGAAGTGCAAACTGGAAGCCATTTGCTCCTAAATCACTGTTAAGATTCTGAGAGAAGACAAGAGCATATAGGGCATGCTGTGAGACTGATTTTCCCAGTAAAACAATGTACATTTCAAGAAGCAACATTAATATGTATAAAAATAAATTTCTTTACTCTCAGAGAGATGAAATTTCAGAGTGACGTTGTCATCATGGGCACAAACTTGCTAGAAAAAAACAGTACCAACTACAACTGATTAGCATATGCTGAAAGAAAGAAAAGCCTAAAGTAATCAAAAGCACCCATTAGCTTTTGAGCTGTCAGAAATAAGAGGGATCAAAAAGGAAGAAGAAGGAGAAAAGAAATAAGAGGCCAGAATTGCGTGGCCCACAACTCGTCCACACCTTTGCAATGTGGAATGACTACACCCCACAATGCAACTTCCTGAAGATGCTGCTGTCCTGGCCACATCATCCTGTCAGTTAGCATGGCAGCCTGCATCAGGCTCTGGAAAGAGAGCAGTGCATTTGTTCAACCTGCACCACCTACAATGGCAGTCTGCCTGTGTGTGCGGCGCTGAGATGCAAACGAACGTCAGTCCCCCAGCTCCATTCTGGTTGTGCCCAGAAACGTTGCCTTGCTGTTCTCTAAAGGAAGAAGGTGTAAGGTGTCTCATTATAACCCTGCCAAACATGTGCTCGCCCTGGCATGGAAAAAGAATAAACATTTCAGATACTTTAAGAAGAAGAAATGTCTGAGAGTTTCTGAACTCAATTAAATCCACTTACCAAGCCACTTTGATCTTGTCAGTTTTGAAATGGTGATAAAGTTTTACTGCATACTTCATGCTGGATCTCAATCGATACAATTTTGTACATTCTTTTGCACTTATGTATCAGAAAATGAGACAGAAAATCATTGAAAAATGTTCCATGGCTACTTTGTGCTGAAAAATCTATTCTTTAATCTCTGCAGGGAGGAAAAATGGAACCTGCACAAAATATATAATTCTAGAATTATTTCCCATGATAAGAAAGCAATGAAGATAATGTGTTTTTATAAATATTTTTTTAAAGACAAACTTCCCCCTGTTTTGTGTAAATAACAATGCAACATTTCCTTGTTAGCATGCTGCCCACCACACTGGGTAGAGCAGCAGAGCAGCACGTTTTACGATTAGGTCAGGCCTGTTTATAGTTTGAAACTCAAAACAGACCCATCTTGCTTTAGGAATCTCTTTGTTCTAAAGTGTGCTAGCTTCAAATTGCCACCGTGACCTCAGTCATCTCAGCTGGCTGAGAGAGGCATTCCTTAAGACTCTTTAAATTATCAGTGGAATAGGAAACATTTTCTGCATTGTGTGGGCACTCCACAGTCACAGTACAATAATTATGTTTACCCCTGTTCCTTAAGATGATATTAGATCTTTGCTTTCATGATATTTTTTCACTGGAGAAAACAAACACAAACACTACGCCTCAAAAGCCCAAGTGATAGCATTGGTCAGCAGGTTCAAGGAAGAGTACCGGACCCTGATTCTTGACTTCATGCCAGCTGTTGGCCTGCCCTTCATGTACTTCAGTTGTATTTCCACAGGATTATATGAAGATCAGAGCTCAAAGTTATATCCCTTCTGTTATGTTGTATAATCCTCATACTGAAGCTCAGAGTCGGTAGGTTTGCGACAGCCATAGATCCCATTTCTGGAGATACTTAATAATACCCTCAGGTGTTTGGGCACCAAGAGATCACCTGACAGTCTCTGCAGAAGCTCTGCACTCTCAGAACTTGGAAAGGATGAGGATGAATGACTGCAAGTCTGAGCCCAGCCTGTCCTATTTACTATATTACTGAGACCCTTTCTCAAATTTTAAAAAGGACTGGAGATATAGCCATTGTAAGAGCCCTGAGTTCAGTTCCCAGTACCAAAAAATGAACAAAAAATTAAGCTTTCTCCAGAAAGAGGATTTTGTCCTTTTCCTCCAACTGTATGATCCACAAGCCCAATCTTTACACAGTGCTTTTTACAAGATTGTTTCTTGAGTGTCTTCCAGGTTTAAGGACTTAGGAGCCTGAAATAGTTTTCCATAGGTTGATATCACCTGAAAGATCAGATTTAATGATATTCAGGCTGCCTTAGGAATAGTTGTAATTGGTACCATGGTTTTCCTTTTACTGAAGGAAAATTATGATGTTGGAAAAAAATCTTGTGTTTACACATTTTTTTTTCTTTTCTTAAACTTTCAAATGGATTAGCGCTCCATTTATAGCAAGGATGGAGTAAAAGTTTGGATTCAGCATTAAAATTGGAAACTCCAAGTAGAGCTGCAAGTACTTTTTCTAAAAATTAAAGAAACCTGGCAACAGCATAATTAAATTTATCCAATCCCCAAAATAGTACCTTCGTAATAAAAGTGGTTCATCATAAAAGCTTGTAAATTAAATGGAAAGCTTCCAGCTCCACATCTCCTACACAAACACATACACACACACACACACACACACACACACACACACACACACACAATCTCTAAATACATCAGCCAGTAGCTGTAATGCAAGTGTGTGCATTACAATACAGTAACTATCAGCTCCCAAACTGATTGAGGCAGATCTTGAACTCCTTGCTTTTGAAATGGCTTACATTTTCTACCTTCCTTTGCATGCTAGTGAGGAAGATAAGGCTTTCCTTTCCTTTCTTTTCTTTTTTCTTTTCTTTTCTCTTTATCTCTCCTTCTCCCTTCCAGGAGATTGAACTGCTGGCCTTCTCACTGAACTACATTACTAGCCCTTTACAATATTTTTTTGAGACATGGTCTTGCTAGGTTGCAAAATCTGCCTTTGAACTTGTGATTCTGCTGCTTCAGATTTCCAGGTAGCTGAAATTGCAAGCATGTGCCACCACATTTCAGAGGAGAGTAGGCATTTCAGCTGTTGTAGGGCAAGCTCAGGCTCACCTGTCAGCCTTCCATCATGTTTTTGTTCTCCCACATTTGTGAGATGTTAAGATTCGGGAAGGAACAGGCCTCAAGGATGTGCAAAGAAGCTGTGGGGAAATGAAGGAAGAACTGAGCTTCACTTCTTTCTCCTCTGCCAATGACTTCTTAGGTCCATTTTCCTATCAAGTTTCTAAAGGCCACTGTCACATAATGGGAAACATCAAACAAGCCAGCCCAATCATCACATTCTTTCTCCCTAAAAGATTTAATCATCTCTGATGTCCTTAGATAAACCATTGAAACTCTTAATGCTGCATTTTCCCTGCATAATACAAAATACATCAAACTTAACCTCATGGGAGTTGAGTTCCTGGCATTTAACAAATCACTTTACCTATTTGATGACCTCCTTCTTATAAGGAATAAGAATCACTGCTTTGCAGAGCTTTTACTGCGTTAATGAAGATTAAGCGATGGGGATATAATTATGTATACCCGTACATATAAAGTATAATGTGTAAATATGTAACAAACATAAATGTTTATGTCTATGTATAATGTTTATATACTAACATTTTGTTGTATATTTATATGTGTAGCTGTGTCTATTTTCCCCTCTTTGTACTAAGTTCCATGTAGGCACAGGAGTTGATGCTGTGTCTGTTGCCTATAGCTTTCCTGACATCCGATCTGAGAAAGGGCCACAAGCTCTCCTATTTGCTCCTGCCTTTGCTAAGCATTGCACTAAATCTGGTGAATAAGACGGAAGCACTCGATTCCCTGGCAGCCCATTAAGTCACCATCCATCAGATTTTATTCCTTTCTCAGCTGTTTCTCTTCTTGTGGGACTTCTATAAAACAGAGGCATTAATATGACATACATGGTTGTAAAAATGGCCCTCCAAGACCTCATAAAGAAACCCACACTGGGATCCCCATGCACAACTGGTGCCCAAGGCTTAACTCAGGACTTTTTTGTTTAACTAGTACTCAGAAAATGATTTTCACAAGCAGAAAGAAGGCTTTCAAGAGAACAACAGCATGCTGTTAGACTGAAAAGAAAGGAGGTAAAATTAAGTAAAAATTACTTAGGAGGACTCTTCATTTTATCATGACTTGTCAAGTAAGCAACACTTTATCTTTTAAAAGAGAATAAAAAAATAGCAAAAAGAAAATAGAAACAAAACAATTTTACTTAACAGAATAATAGAAATAATGTCTTTTCCCCTTTCTTCTTTCTTTCTTTTGTCATTTTTCTCATCCCAGTTGTTCCTTCTGTTTGAACAATTTCTTTCCTTTTCACAGAATTTATTCTGTCTTTCAGATATTATTTACCCTCTCAGGTTCTTACATTAGTGAGACAATATGATATTTGCACATGTGAGTCTGATTTACATCACTTATTTTCGTGGTCTTTAGTTACATCTATTTACCTATAAAATCCTTGAGTTTACTTTTTTATAGCTGAATAGTACTTCATTGTATAAAAATATCACATCTTTTTTATCCATCTCTCAGTTGATAGGCATTTGTGTTATTTCCAAGATTTAACTATGAAATATTGTGCTGCTATTAACATGGATACACATATATCACTGTGGTATGATATTTTCGATTCTTCTAGAAAAATATCCAAAAGGGAAATGGCTGTTGAATGGGATCTCTAATCCGAGCCTTTTGAGGAATCTCCACAATGATTTCTTTCTTTTTTTACCATGATTTCTATAGTGGTTTCACAAGTCTATGCTCCCACCAACAGTGGAGAAGGGTTCCTTTTTCCCCATAGCCTTTCCAGCATTTGTTATTGGTTGATTCTTGATGATAGCCATTCCTTCTGGTGTGAGATGGAATGCCAGCATTGTTTTCTGTTTTGCATTCCTTGAATGATCAGTGATGTGCAATAGTACTTTAAACAATACTAGATTCTGGAAAAACTCACGGAATGTCTTCTCACCTCCTTTTTCTTCTCTTGCTTTTTCTCCATCCCCCCTTCATGTACTTGTTGAGGAACTGGAGCAGAGGTTTACAACATTAACATAGCAGACGGATTTGACTTGTTATTGCTGGCTAGCATCTCCTACCTGGTGTGTGTTTCAAGTTTAAAAAATAAGTACAAGCAAAGACACCTCCTCTGTTCTCTTGCAGCACACACCAAGTTGACTAGAAAACACGAATAAAAACATCCAAGTCTGCTCCTCTATTGTGAACATATACAGGTCAGAATACCCTTCTATCTGCCTGGCTGACCAAGCTTAGGATCCTATATTTTGGGTGAAATTTCCCACCCGTTTCTCTTTGATATAATTGCAAAAATGTTTTCATCTCTTGTTTAGTAAAACTTTTGGGTTACTCGAGTTACTAGTTTCCTAGTCACCTTTTCTCCATTTACTGATGAAGGGAATACAAAGAGATGACCCCATTCCTGATGCATTTAAAGAGAATTCTTGTACCCCATCTGAGAGCTTGGATTCAGGATGTCCACTAAAGTTTTTCTTAAGTCTGAAAGTAACCCATTAAGGAGGCTTCTGGTTAGCCGCAACCATAGCTTAAATCTAAAATGTCCCCTAAATGTCTCAATTTGAAGGGCAATTGGATCATGGGGATGCTGTACTCATCTATAGATTTATTTATACTCCTATGTCATATTCTAATTATCAAATATGCTCTTTAGTTTTAAGAAAAAATACCCCAATGTCAAAATGTAAAAATAAGAGTATTTCTGATACAAACTACAACTATCCAAGAAAAAACACAAGCAATTTATGAATACCATATGCCAAATTCTTAAGGTACAGAGAAATGATAGCTTATAATTTTTTGTTTCAATAAGTTATATTGTGTATAGTTGTCTTCTTCACAATTAATCTTCAATTTGGAGGCATATATTTTAACATCTCAATATGAATTACAGCTTAAGCCTCCAGTTTTGGTAAATATATTTATTAAAAAGCAATATCCTCATTATATTGAGGATATAAACAATATCCTTAGTATAATCATTTTAAAAAGTACCAATTCAATGTTATTCCTCTCTTTTTGGAATATTCTGGGTGAATCCAAGCAGCATCCCCAGAGGACTGTAGGAAACTGGCTAGCGAGGGCACAGGACAGAAACTGTTCTCACTCTGTCAGGCATGCCCTGGCTGACAGCATTCATCTCCCAGTCACAGACAGACTTCATCTCAGCAGGGGACACAGTCTCTTCTGAGGGGAGATTACTCTGTTCTTTTGAATCTTGAATCAATACTTTAAACCATTAGAAAAAAATATCACTAGTGACAAAATACTCACACTAACACTAATTTGTACAATGCTAGCACTAAGCACTTATTGATAAATTATGTACCAGGCTCTAGGATAAGTATTTTATAAATATGGATTGAGTAGGTCATCAAAGTAATTCTCAGAAGAAATGGTTCAAACTGTCATATTATTTTCTGCCACAGAAAAATAAGATGCTAAAAGTTTAAGTGATTGCTCAAGTTCATACCATTTGAGTCAAAAAGTAAGGAATTAAATCAGGAGTCTGACTTCACACCTTCCATGTACTGTCTTTTAAACATTGCACAGATTTCATCCTTAAAATCTGAATATGTGGGCTCACACCCTTACATTGCACATTAAAGCATTTCAGCATAAGCACCTCTTGTCACCGGGGCATGAGCTGAGCACCCTACAGTCCTGCCCAGGGCATGTGGGTAGCCATGCTGGCAGAGGCCCTGATTCCTTTAAGGTACTTCACACTTTCAGCTTGAGGAGTGGTCTGCAGCAAGCACAGGAAACTCTGCACCGTGAGGCTGTATTTGTGCTCAGCACAATTATCCACTGAGTTCAGGGGGTTGAGATTACCTTGTCCTCAAATGCTTTAAGGAGGTGTATTTTAGCCCCAAATCACACTATTACAAGGCTATTGTAGTCCTCATAACTTAAGTGGTTTAATGTCTTTAGTGCAATGTGAAAATGGTACTTGAAAGATTTTCATAGAGCCTGGTAAGTGCTCAGGGAGGAAAAGCACAGGTCAGGGTGTCCTAGTGGAACGGTCCTACACTTGATGCTCAGTGAAGAAGCTCTCAGGCAGGCTCCAGATTGCCTTAATGATCTGCAGACCTCTCCGTGTCACGCTTGCCTCCATCCTTGCGTCATCACACCATGTGGGCATTTCAATTTGTTTTTCCTCCACCACTGCTGAGAGCTTGACACTTTCAGGGGGGCTAGAGATCTTATCCTGCTTCCAAAAAAGGCCCTCACTCTCTTGGTGTGAATTCAAACATCTTTCAGTTTGAAGAGGAAGATGAAGTCTGAGAAGAGTACTAAAGCTGAGGAAAATTCCTCCTGAGGAAATTAGAGTGACTTAGAATACAGGAGTACAGTATATTAACACTTGTATCTTATTTGTGATTTTTTACCTTTGATAATTTATCTCTCACGTAGTGAACTGTATATCAATTTTTCAGTACAGCTATTTTCTGATAGCCATTGAAGAAAAGACTTTAAGGAAAATAAATATTACCATGTCTTTTGTAGGAGCCAGAGAGGCTTATCTGGTGAACTGTTAAGACTAAAAATAAAGAGGCTTTCATTTTTGTCAAAATGAATCTGCTGAACCTTCTGTCACTCACGTTACATTATCCTGAGCACTGAGCAATGATCTAATTGACTTATTTCCCTTTGTATTATTTGATTTTCTTCCATGTCTTAAAAAAATAGGGGTAATGTAGGGGTGAATAGACAGCATTGTAGGTAAGAACACCCTAGTTATAATCAACTCTCTGTCTTCAAACTTTATGATAAGATGAAGAGTCACTTTGCCCAGGCCACATAATGCATCAGTTTTAACATGTACCTGAGCACAATGTAGTGGTTATCAGTGCCTGAGGTAACTGATGAGAATGAGTTAAAAATATGGCACAGGCAATTATACCATCTTTGCTGAACTGTGTATATCATCCTCAGACTCTCCTGATAGCAGGCTATCCTGGAAGGAGTCCAGGAAAGTGATTTCTTTGTGCTGTCTGCCAACAGTTAGCATCCTAGGAAAGCATGATTTCACAGTGGGGTAACATGATGCTGCTACTTTGAGACAAAGTTCAGCGTTGTTGGGACTAAGGGATAAGATGACTAAGACAAATTGATGGAATGTATTTGGGTCGTAAAAAGGTGAGTCCCTGTAGAAAATGCCAGGGCTTTATTTTAACATTATTCAACTTCAAGGGAAAATATATGAAAAACACTTACACACGTGTTATGGATGAATAATGCCATAAAGTGATTCAAATATCTATTTCCAATTTTATACATTCACAGGAGTTCTTGAGCCTCAAGTAGTATGAACTGATACTCCAATTTTTCAGACCAGAGAGCTGGAGGCAACAAATAGCTCTGGATTCTCTCTGGCTCAGTGAGCTGCTTGCATTTAATAACTGTTCAGTATTAGAAGCATCCAAATGTGTGCCAACCTGAAACAGACCCAAACCGACTGCTTCTAATCTTTGCCTCTGCCTCTCACATTTATATGAAAGTATCTTTTCTTGTCTTTCTCTCTCAGATGACGTCTGCATTGATCAGTATCTGATCAAAATAGTGAGCACACAAGGAAGTTCTCTGAGTGTTGTTTTCTCATTTTTTGAAATGGGACACTATAGAAGTATGGGATTTTAATTATTAAAAGGTTGAAATGCCAATATATTCTTAAGACAGGGTTTGTTTGTTTGTTTGTTTGTTTGTTTGTTTGGTGGAACCAGGGATTGAATTCAGGCCCTTGCACTTGCCAGGGAAGTGCTTATTCTATTGAGCCATCTCCCCAGCCCCCACCAATGTATTCTTTTTCTTTCTTTACTCCTAACAGTCGCTTAATTGCTTTATGCCTCAACTTCTAAAGGAAATTAAAGTCAATAAGTTGATTTTTAAACTTTTATTGAATTAAAATTTGCATACTAAAATGTTCATCCACATTTATTGCACAAGTCAATGATTTTTGTAAAGCTACAGAGTTACACAACCATCCGCACAATTTTAGAATATTTTAATTATTCTGAAAGATCTCTCAAGCCTATTTGAATTGTTACAGTATGCTTGTAGAAAATTCAGGTGAACTTAAATGTAAATGATTATTTCTGGACTCCCAATTCTGCTTCATCGGTCTATATATCTATCTGCACACATGTGTGAAAATAGTCTTTACAATAACTGTCCAGTAAATTTTGAGAGTAGGATATGTGAGTTCTTAAGCTTTGCTGTTCCTTTTCAGGAAGGTTTAGCTGTTCTGGTTTTCTTGCAAATGTATATGAATATTATGATGATTTTATCAATTTTTGCAAAACAATATGGCTGAGTTTTTATAGCTATTGTATTTTGTTCATAGATCAACTTGAAGATTATCATTTTAATATTATAATCTCTGAACATTGAAAATTTTTCATTTAATTCTTATTTAATTTTTGTGATATTTCATGAACTAGTGTCCTAGAAGTTTTATACTTCTTTTCCTAAATTTATTCCCAAACATTTTATTATTTTTGATGCTATCACAAATACAAATGCATTTAGGATACTTTTAAAGATTGTTCATTGCTAGTATGTGGAAACACAGTTGTGTTTGTACATTTCTTTGAAATAATTTCTTAGCTAATATTTATGAATTTCTCACAGTTTATATAGAAAAGACTATGCCATAAACAGAACCAATTTTATATTTTCTTTACCATTTTATGTCTTTTATGCTGTCAAATTTTGTAGAGGAAATTCTTCAGAATAACATTAAATTGAAATCTTCAAAGTGGACAGTTTCTTATTGTTTTATTTTGTTTTTTGTTTTTGGAGGGAGTTTAATTTGCTTGTTTGTTTCTTGTTTTGGGGGGGGCTTGTCCTGGGATTGAACTCAGGACCTTCTGCCTGCCAGGAAGTCTCTGTGACACTAAACCATATCCTTGGCCCCATCTTATTCCTGATTAAGGGAGGAAAGCTTTCAGACTTTCATTACAAAATCTGATGTTAACTGAGAATAATTTGTGGATATTTACTAGGCTAAAGTTTTCCTTCTCGTTCTAGTTTCTTGAATTTTTGTATTAAATTGTAGTGACTTGGTAAAAAAAAAAAAAATTGCTGCATCTGTTGAGATGACCCTGTTGTCTTTGTCCTTTGTTTAATCTCCATGCTATCACTTAGCATGATATATGTATATCGGGTCAATCTTGCATTCATGGGATAAAAGTTTGGTTATAGAAAATAAGCCTTTCTATACATTATAAATTTAGTTTATTATTTTCTTGAAGATTTTTGGTTTGTCATAAGATTTATCTATTTATACTTTGCCTTTAATCTAATGTCTTTGGTTTGGTAGCTGTCCTAAGTGTGGGAAAATGTTCTTTCCTTGTTTATTTTTAGGAGGAATTGTAAACTATTGGTATTAATTGTTCTTTATGTGATTTTTATAAAGAATTTACCAATGAAATTTTGCCTGAGCTTTTCATTGAAGTGATTTTTTAAATTATACATTCAATTTGTTACTGATCTATTCATTTTCTATTCCATTACATGTGAATTTTAGTGGTTTTTACCATACTAGTAATTTGTCTATTTCATTAAAATTAACAAATTTATTGGCATTAAGTTCTTTGTAATACAGTATTCCCCATATATCTTTGTCTACAAGATTAGAAGTGCCATTTTTCTCTTGCTTTTTCTTTTAACCATGCACCATAACAGATTGCAGGGTGCAAGGGTCACCACTAAGGAGCACCTCCTTCAGCTACCAGAGCCACTGCAGCAGTCCTTCTGCAGTGCAGAGATCATCACCAACTTCTTCCCTCATTCTCCCTCTGTAAGGGGAGCTGAGAATGGGCTACCAGATACTACACGACTGCCAAAACTGCCTTGTGTTAGCTTTCCACCACCAAAACTGTGGGACAGGGAATGACCCAGAATTTCCCTGCTACGGAAACCCAGTCAAAATGACTGTTTCATCCTATGGCACTTTGAGGAACAGGGCTGTCACTCATTTGCCTAACACTCTGATAGGCATCTTTCCTCAAGACAACTGCTAGGAGTTGGATGTAATCCCTGGCTTAAATGTCATGTCCTTCTTATCAAGTTTCCATACATTTCATTTGATAAATGCTTCTCAATTTGTGAAAAACACTTTCTTCACTTCCACAGAGTTTGGATGATGGTCTTCATCAACTCTTACCTACTTCATGCATGATTTCAAGAAAGAACATTTCTATAGGATTCTCAGTTGCCACTCTGGAAACCAGGGAATTTTATTCTTTTTGTTGCTATTGTAAGTGGAGTTGCTTCCTTAATGTCATTTCAGTTTTTTTATAATAAGAATATGAAAATACATATACTCTCTTCTCAGTCTTAGGGCAAGATTTCTTTACTGTAGTATCTGCCAATGCTATTAATAGCATGATCTAATGTAAGAAAGTTCCTGAAACTTAAGAAAGAAGGATTCTCTTGGAATATATATATATACAATGTAAAATTATATATACATATATATAATTATTTGTATATATTTTTACCTTATATGTTTTTCAAATGGTTTAGAAATAGGGAAAGTAAGGATCTAATAAATAGTGTTTTCTCTAGGACTTAAAGAATTCTTCTGCTGGGTTATATTTAAATAAAAGTATCTAGTTGTAAAAAGCATATCTGCTGATAATAGCAAAAAGGAAACGGGAAGAGTTCTGTGAAATTTAATATTAAGGAAAAAACATGGATAAAAAACTTAATTTTAACATGTATGTTCTTCATCCTAGTCTGTGCTTTTTTTCCTCCTTTCCCCTCTCTTTTCCACTTTTCCCTCTGTCTCCAGACTTCTCTGGTAATAACTGTTCTTCTGGAAGAAATGATCATTTAGCTGAAACTTAGCTTCACATGATAGGAAGGTATAATATGATTGATTATTCTGAGGATCACATGAACATTCCTGATTCAATCATAGTGCAGACATATGTGCCTGCTCTATCCCAGGACAGGGAATAAGGGTCTGGTGAAAATGACGCTTACTTCAACTTTCATAATCCTCAATATCTATTTTCTCCAGCAGAGAGTTTCATGATGAGAATTTCAAACTCGAGGGGTATTTCAAGCTATAGTCAGCATCTTTCAGCCTTCATGTATAAGGCAACTTGATGAAAACTGACTGAGCTCCAAAGTCAAAATGACCAAGTGACTCATTTGTCTCTATAGTAAGAAAAAGAAATCAATGAGAAAATTGATTATGCAACTATGTGTTGAAAATTCACAGTGTAGATTTTTGAAAAAGCAGGGCAACTCTGAGATAAGAATCATCTACTAAAGCATAGGGCTAGAGATAGTTATATAGTAATTGCAATATTGTTCAGATTATGAAGTATCTCTTGGCCCAATTGTCCCAGTGTCACCTTAGCCAGCCCACAGTGGCTTCTTCTATCAGACAGTCTACCACTCACTCAGACTTTCTCACATTTTTCCAATCTATGAGCTAATATGTGACATATTAGGGGGCCTCCCAGGGCCCTGTAAATATCTGATTGATTAGTGCCCTAGCTGAGCTTGTTTTTAAATATTTAAAATATAACCTTTGGATATACTAGCTATATAGCCTTGGGTCCAGCTATCTTTACAAATAACTAATGGATGTTATTCCTTCTTCCCAATATTTTACTTCTTTTTATTCTTTTTTTTTTCCAGAACTGGGGATTGAACTCAGGTCCTTGCGCTTGCCAGGCCAAGTGCTTATTCCACTGAGCTATCTCCCCGGCTCCCTATTTTACTTCTTTATATAGCCATCTTAGAAATTTGTTTTGATTTGCTCTAATAACACGTTTGTAATGGTGTTAAGCATTATTTTTCTATTAAGCCAGGATTTTATCCCTACTACCCAAAAAGTACTGAAATTTTGCTTTTCTTGAGCTGCTTCTATTGTAAAGCACAGTACAACTCCATAGAGTGTGACCTAGACTTAGATGCCTTCCAAAGTGGGGGTGGAACTATGGAACCAACTAACAAAGAACAAAGAGAAATAGGTAATTTTAAAATGTATAAAACTTCCCATATAAATTTAGCTCTTAAACATACAGGTACACAATTTTTCTAATCTTTAGGTATACTCCCTTTTCTTTCTTTAAATCTCCCAATGTTTCCATACTGAGCACATTTATTTTGTAATTCCGGAGGAATCTCATTCTTATTAGATAAATTTAGTAGCCTGAAAATTTTCATATGCATTGCTTTTTCTCCTATTCTTTTGCATGTATTTTTTAATCTGATAGATTTTCCTATAGGAAAATGTATAAACATTTTTAGTTTTAAAATTTTATTAAATTTATTGGTATCTCTTAGATACACATAATGATCACATTCATCATAGGGAATTTTTTGTACATCATATAGATCAACTAATCTTTTTTTAACATTCATCTCCCCTGCTTCAACTCCTATTCCACTCATTTATAAACCTTAGTTTGCAATTTTATCTTTGTTTTCTCATTTTTTCCTTTTCCTTCCTTTCTGACTCCTGAGTTCCCTTTTCCTTTTGAACAATTTCTTCCCATTTCACGATATCTATTATATATTTTGGTTCTTATTTATACATTCACTTTCTCACATTGAGAGACTGTGTAATATTTACAAGTCTGCCAAATTTATTTCACTTACGAGTACAGATCTCCGGCAAGATAGCTCAGAAGACTAAGTGTTTCCTGAGGCAAGCTCAGGGACTGGAGTTCGATGCCTGGCATCGTGTGCCTTGCCACCCCTGTCCCTGGGTGCCCTGAGCCGGCCCACAAGACCCAGAGCGGTGGCGCATGCCTGCAATCCCAGGGCTGGGGAGACTGAAAACAGGAGTCAGAGCTGCACTGCAAGACCTGCTACCGAATATATTTATAGAAAAAAAAAAAAAGAAAGAAAGATTCCAAGTTCATCCATTTTGAGGCTCGAAATGTCTCAAGCTTACCCTTCTTTATTACTGAGTAGAAATCTATCTTTATAAAAATCCCACATCTTTTTGTCTATTCAATATTCAATGGGCATTTCAGGTGTTGCAAAGATTTAGCTGATACAGAATATATGGCTGTGAACATGGTTGTGCACATATCATCGTGGATTGGTGCTTTTAATTCTTTTCAGAGGATACCATGAGGGGAATGGACAGGTCAAACAGGACCTCTAGTCCTAGATTTTGAGGAATCTTCACAATGATTTCCATAGTAGTTATAACAATCTGTGCTCCAACCAACAGAAAATGGCTTGTTCTTCCTCTCAGATTCTCCAGCATTTATTATCAGTTTTTTCCTTTTAATAACAGCCATTCTTCTGGTCATGGGATAGAATCCCAGTGTCATTTTAATTTGCCTCTCTTGAGAGCCCAGTGATGTTGCACATGTTTTCATATATTTATTTGCCATTTATACTTCTTAATCTAAGAAGTGTGTGTTCATATCAAAGCCTATTTTGGATTGGGACTCTGAATTTGGGAAACCTGATTTTCTTTTTCAATTCTTTTTTTTTTTTCCTGTAAAACTGGGGATTGAAGTCAGACCCTTGACCTTGCCATGGAAGTGCTTATTCCACTGAGCCATCTCCCCAGCCTATACATGCTAGATAGAAGTCTTTTGTCCGAGGAACAACTGACTAAAATTTTTCACCACTTTGTGAGATGTCTTTTCGTTCCATTGATAAGTACTTTTGCTCTTCAAAAGAAAAAGTTTAATAAGATGAGATTCCAGGGAGAGCTTCTGGCTCCCCTGCGATGGTGGGACCTGCTGGTCCAAGCCCAGGTGTAGCATGGATGAGACCCTCTTACAACTTCTTGGGACCCCCACCACCACCACTCTGCAGCACCCCACCCCCACCAAGACTGCTGAGTGAGAATTTCTACTGCTTTCTGGGGACCCCCAGATTCAGTCCCAACCCAGGCCCCAGTGCATGTATGGGAGAGCTTCCTCTCCCCCTATTTCAACTTCTCCCATTCAGACTCAGCTCAGGCCTAGCATACAGGCCAGAGGTGAAACCATGCAGCTGCAATCCGTGCAGAGAGAGTAGGGGACAGAAGCACCCAGCTAGTCCAGGAGCAGAACATCTTGCCAGAGGGGCATACAGGTTCACTCCCAAGGGTGGCAGCAGGAAGAATCTGAGCATGGAAGCAAGACCCAAGCCAGGTACAGCTGGATAAATCCAAAGTTTGTAGATATGCACCAGAATTTCAGTAGATGCTAAGCTTATACTTTACCAAAGCTCTATAAAAAGGTCAGGAGACAGTGCTATACAAAATGACAATGAGAAGGAGCAAAATGAAATCTCAGACCCCAAGCCCACCAATAACTGCAGAGAACACTAACACAGAAATGATTGGGAATCACACAGCTGAAATCAATGTATCAACAGCTTCTGAAATAAACAACTGCAGAAAGGTATAGAGGAACTCAAATTGGAAATGAAGGAAGAAATCCCTGAATTAATAGCATCTGCAGTAAAAAATCAAATGCAGGAACATATGTAGTAAATGCAATGGCCACCCAGAACAAGTGCAGAGGACACTAGCTCAGCTCAAATGCATGAATTAATAGCATTGATGGTAAATAAGCAACAAAGAAAGTTATAGAGGAACTCAGAGCAGAATTCTTTTCTGCAGTAAAAAAAGAATTCTCTGAACTCATTGCATCTGAAGTAAAGAACTGACCACAGAAGCACAAACAGGAAACCCAATCTGAAAAAAA
>NW_004524624.1:13813090-13813986 GCF_000260255.1 Octodon degus | reverse complement strand
AGGAACTTAAAATCTCAATTACAAGCTTGCAAAACCACATGAGTGAAAGTGAAGACAGAGTTTCAGATCTTGAAGATGCTGCTGCAGCTAGTAAAAGGTAAGAAAAGATCTCTCAAAAACAATTAGGATGCAGGAAAAATAATTCATCACTTGCAAGACTATACAAAGATGAACAATGTGAGACTAATATGTGTCAATGAGATAAAAGGAGTCAGTACAAAGGACATTAAAAAAATATGGACAGAAGTAATAGCAGAAAACTTCCCAATATGAGGAAACAAACTGACATTCAGGTAATCGAAGCATACACAATGTAAAGTAACCTCAACCCAATTAAAAACACGAGACATATAATAGTCAAGATCCCAGAAATTCAGCACAAGAATAATCTACTGAAAGCCACTAGAGAAAAGAAGCAGATCACATTCAAAGGAAAACCCATCAGAATTACAGCCAACTTCTCTTAACAGACCATGCAGGCAAGAAGAGCATGGAGCAGAGTATTTCAAGTCCTCAAAGAAAACAAATGTCAGCCTAAATTACTATACCCTCCAAAACTCTGTTTCAAGATAGATAGAGAAGTGAAGTACTTTCATGACAAAGAACAACAAATAATTTCATTATGACAAAGCCAACCCTATACAGGCTGCAGAAAGATGTTCTACAGAGGGACCAAAAAGATCGGAAATCCATGAATGAGATCAGAAGCAATCAGCTAAGTAGGGCAAACAGTTAAACACAGGAGAAAACGGAGTAAACAACAAAAGGTAAATAACATGTCAATCGTAAGTCAGTGCATCTCAAATACGAACATCAATGTAAACTGACTCAATTCACCAATTAAGAGAAATACATTGGAACAGTGGATTAGGAAATAAAATCCAACAATATGCTGT
>NW_004524624.1:13791324-13805871 GCF_000260255.1 Octodon degus | reverse complement strand
TGTTTGTAAATATAATATAATGTGTGCATTTGTACAGCAAATAACCACTTGGAAGAGAGTATGCAATGTGTTAATTATCAAAACTGTCCTACCAGTTTGATTTGAAATTGTCTCATTGCTATTTCTTTCTCAATAAAATTATGGAGAAAAAAGAAAGCTACATGTAGAACCAACTCTCACACAGTTAGCTGCCTGATCATTGACAAAGGAGTCACAAGCTAATGCTGGAGGAATGATTTCCTCTTTATCAAGTGGTGCTGGGAACACTGGCTATCCATATGCAGAAGATTGAACATAAAATCATAACTTTCACAAGGTATAATCTGAAATGAAGATAATAAATTTGTTATGATGGCAGCCACAAGAACATGTAAAATTCAGCTTGGAGAATGCACTGTGACTGATCAATTGTTCCTGTTTGTACTGCTACACATAGAGTGTATAGTAATAATGTCAGAATTTTTGATAATGTTTCAGATATATTATACAGTATATATTCCAGCTCTTCAAATAAAACTATAGGCAAGTTAAATGTCATATTTACATTTGAAAATAGCATTGTGTTATTGTCTGTGTCTAGTTGTCTCCCCAAAGCCTCATGCAGTCCTGGGGTGGACGTCTAGATTTTGTGATTAACTCATGATGCATTGGCATTATTTATGGGTGTGAGTTCTATACCCAGTCTGAGGCAGATAGCTTGAATGCAACTTGAGGGAGACAGACATGCTCTCTGTAGCCATTGTTGGTACTAGCTCTCCCTTTTGCTCTCATGCTTTTTGCCGCCACCATGAAAGGTTGCTCTCTGCCATGTGCTGCTTTGCCTTGAAGCCAGCTGAGTATGAACTGAAACCTCCAGTAACTGTGAGATAAATAAACATTTCCTTCATTCCAAAAAAAAAGATGAGATTCCAGGTGCTGATTCTTTATAGTATTTACCACGCAATTGTGGTTTTGTTCATCAAGTCTTATCTTATACCCATGCCTTCAAGAATTCTATCAATAGACCAGTAGAAATCAGCAGTACAATTACCCAGGCTGTCCTGTGTATACACACATATTTTTAAACAGTTAATGCTTAATTTTTTCTTTTTAATTTATTTTGAAAAATATTGCATGCTTATGCCTAGTAATATGAACAACTAATTTGAAGACAAGGATATAAAACATAACATTGTTGAATACCTATCATTTTGTTCAGTGAAACTCTCTATTGTTTCTAATATTTGTTTTACTATTTTTTATTCTCTTTAAAAAATAAAAAGATTTTACTTGGTTTGTCTTCCAGCAGATTTAGCTTTTGTGTTTTAATATTTACACCTTTGATCCATTTTGATTTTTGCTTAGTCCATGGTGATAAGCATGGGTCTTGTTTTAGTTTTTGCATGTGGAAAGCCAATTTTTAAACAGATTATCTTGATTAGACTAAGTTTAAACTGAGTGAAACTGTTAAACTATATAAAACTAAGTTTTTCATTCCTTCTCTTTAGATCTATATTCTTAACATAAATGAATCATATTGTTCATGTTGCTGCCTATGTTGTTATATCTCTACTGAAATCTTGTTTGTGTACAGTGAAATTGATTGGTTTCTGTTAGTGTTCATATAATTTTTCCTCCAAATACAAAATATATTAAATGTCTCTTATTCTAATACTTCAAGGCTTCATCAACCTATAGAAATAATGAATGTGCATGATTCTACACAAACCTTGCTGACATATTTCCTTATAATTTCAAGCAGAAATTCTGCTTCTCATATAATCTCACTTTAGCCACTGGACCACTCCTAAGGGTATTCTTAGAAGTCATAGGAGAATTGCTAGCATGTGAATTCATAAAGTGCATGGCCAAGTGCTTCCACCAGACTTCTCCTTTTAGGAGAGCAGGCTCTGGAGCTAACTAATCTGGGTTTGTACCATTACATAGAAGTGTAACTTTGGGAAATTTGTTTAATTTTTATAAATGTCAGTTCATTACCCAGAAAGTTGTGCCTGTATAGTTGCAATGTTGCCTTTGGAAAAGTTGTAAAGTTCCTGACAAATGTTATGTGCCTCTTCAGGATTAGTTACTCCTTTTAGCCATAGCAATCTGTTGCTACTGCTCTTTATAAGGCTCCTTCCCTGAAAGTTGGTACCCTGTACATGGCAGACCGCAAGTCATAGGCAGGATGCTGCAAGGGCACAAAATTCCCTGGAATTTGAGAGAATGATAAGGTGTGCCTGTTGTTGTGTTATTGACTTTTCTTTTCTCTGGTTGAAATCCGCGGCTTTCCTGTGTGACACAAAATATAAGATGAGAGTTTCCTCTTCCAGGTTGAGAGAAAATATGTGAGGACTTTATCCTTGGAGTCTTTCATCTGCAGTGCTGGTTCTTTCCCTCAGGCCAGTAGAACTGCTCCCAAGATGGCTCCTTCCCTAGATAAAAACTATGTGCAGAGTTATAGACTGACTCCACATCCTTTGTTAAACAAATAATTGGGTCAACCTAAAAAATTTATCCTTCAGGTTAAATTTTCAAATTTAGCTGTGTTTGCCTCTCCCATTTTGAAGTACTTGATTTATTTTAATATTATTTTAAGATCATAAGAACAACCTAACAACCTAGTCTCATAAGACAATTTTTTTAATGGGCAACAAGCCATTATGAAAAATGCTTAGACTATACTTCAGTTTTTGATACATTATCCAATTATCCAAGGTAGGAGAGCATCACAATTAGTTGGGAGGATTGAACCTAGATTGTATAATTTAGTTCCTGGCTACAAACTTTAGTAGTTGTATGTCTCTTGTGAAAGTAATTTAGTTTATTGGTACTTCAAATTTTTCATCTATAAAATGGGGATAATGACAGCCCAGATGTAATAGAATATGTTACAAGAATTAAAATAATTAATATACTTCAACTTGTCTTACTATTAGGCACACAAAGTAAAGTTGGCCTTCTGTATCCATAGCTTCCACATATGTGGAATTCAACAACTATAGATGGGAAAATACTGAGAAAAACTAGTGTCTGTGCTGAATATGTACAGATTCTTTTGTTATTATTCCCTAAGCAACATAACTAACAATAATGTACAGATAATTTACATTATAATAGGCAACTTAGAAATGACTTACAATATGTAGGAAGGCATATGTGGAACATATGGAAAACTGTATTATTTTGTATGAAGGACATGAACAACTGCAGAATTTGTTACAAGTTAGGCTTATGGAAACAATTCCCACAGACATTAATGCACTACCGTATCCAAAAGCTGTGTGCTAGTATTATTATGTTAGACAGAAAAAAAACATTATTTTGTTTCATTTATTTAACAAATATTTAAAATCTGTACTGTATTCTTTACTAAATGACACTTAAGACAAAATTACTATCCTCAGAATAGGCTTATATGCTAAAATTTTCAAGTGATTTTTGTCCATCAAACATTTTACTTTGGAGCATAGCTATGTTTATGACCTAATGTACCAAAGTTTGATTCTTTTGAAAAGATAAAAATAAATACTGAGCAAATGAAGAATTCCTGAAAAGTATATTTAGTGATCTTTTCCCTCAAAATATCTAGATTTTAGGCAATGGCCATGTAAACTAGAAGCACTAAGGAAATCTGAGAGACTAAAAAGAGTTAATTCAGATAACAGAGAAAGATTTAGGCTTTTATACTCCTGGAATTTATTAAAATTATTTTAAAATTAGTCTTGTGAAGATAAAATAAAATAATTTCCATTCTGCATAATTACCATTTTTGCATTTAATTAACATCTCTGTCCTTCAAATAAGAAAGGTTATTTAAACAAGTGAAGCAGATAACTTTAAATGACAAGCGACAATTATTTTTTGCAGAATTTATAAATATACCATTTTTGAAATTTCTTGAATAATATTTATTGAAATCAATAAAAATTGAAAACTGTTGAGCAATGGTTTATTTTTCTAATTACTGGGAACTTATAAACAAGGCTTCTAATCTGTCTCCAGCAGGAAATGGAAGCCAAGTGACAGCAAAGAATGCATATGGAAGTTCTGAAGACAAACTGACCTTGTACCAGTCTCTCAACCTTCTGTTTTTAACAGATGAATGTCATTTGCTGTGTCAGTAGTTTAAAGTCAACAGCCATTGATGCACTCCTTTGGGACCTCTTGGGCATAAAAGGCGATGCTACACAATGAGGACACAGGCTGCTAATGAGCATGTATCTCTAACAGCAGCAGGAAGGAGTGTGACTTTGAAGTACTGAAATTCAAAAGAATTATTACTGTTCTGTTCTTTTTAGTAGTTATTACACAATGATGGTACATAATTCCCAACTATGCCCAGAAGGAAGAAAATGTTACATCCAACAAGAATTTTAAAATGATTAAATTCTGTATTATACCATTCTTACTCTCTCTGGAGAGTAAGTTTAAAGTGCTGATCTTGCTAGAAACTTGACATGAAAACATGGTAGGTATTTCTTGTGCCTGTGACACATAAGCAGTTCAGTTGTCAGCCCAGACACACTAGCACATTCTCCTTGACTTTTCTGAGCAAATTATAACTCATGATCAATTAAATCTGGCACCATGAGAGGCTACCAGGTTTTGGCCTTTTAATATTCATGTCTTTATTCTCTTGACTTCTTATCATTTTTGATGCCATATAGTAAAAGTCATAGAAGAGTTGGATAGCTCCTCAGCCTTTGGCATTAGGGTAAACTGAAGTAAGTTTAGTATCACTAGAAATAGTGTCAAGGAAAACTTAACTAGACCAAAAAATTCACAGATCTGATTCTACAAAGCAATTTTGCATTTCTCCTGGGATTGTAAATATTAGGTCTGAGTAGGATTACTAAGAAAGTAGCAACCTCTGGGTGTAGGAGATATAGAGATGTGGCTTACTGATATAAAATGGTCTGTGTTAAAGTTCATATCTTTATTTTGGATAGTGTGCATTTTTATAAAATAAGTCAGAGTTGGATATTTCCACCTCATCCTCCTCTGTCCCAGAACCTCTTAAATTTAAACTAGTGGAGATCAAAGAAAGCTACAGCATGCTTTCATGACATCTTGTCAAAACATTTGGCTGGGGAGATATCTCAGTGATATAAGTGCTTTCCTGGTGAGTATAAGGTTCTGAGTTCTATCTCCAGTACCAAAAAAGAAAAAAAAAATGTCTCACTATATTGTAGCACCTTTTCATATGCCTTTTTTATCCTTGAACTTTCTGATAAAACATAGGCTGTGTTTTACTAATTCTTCATTAGTGCCTGGCACAAGTTCCATCATATAGGAGATATTTAAAGTTCAGTAAGTAAACCAACCAGTGAATCAACTTGTAGTAGATTACAATAAAAAATGTTTTGTTAATGTGCACCGCACAGATTAGAAGTGTCTCCTATATCCAGTTAGAAAACCTAGAAGTGTTCCTCAAGTAGTCAATAAGTGAGCAATAAATGAATGAAAAACATGTGTGTAAATATTGAAAAAAGCACCTTATTGATCCCAGAGAAAACATGGCATCAGTGAAAATCATCAGTGTTTTAGTTCTATCCACAGCAAGTATTTTCCCCCTATTATCAAAGTTGTATTTTGAGCTTGGCTAGTCTGATTCATAGAATCAGAGAGAACAGGAGCTAATGGAACTGAGATCCTCATCCAAGAGACTTTTCTGAGTAGCTAGTCAGCACAACCCACAGCTCTTTTTGTATCAATTCAGAGTGTTTGCAATCAGTAATTTTACAAATAGATTGCGTGGCTTGCTTTGAAATTACTTAATTCAGCAAATTTCCCATTGACAGGTATTTAGCCTAAATTTGTAAACAATAGCATTAATAAGAATTGTAAAAATGCAATAAACATGTATATGTAAATTTATTAATTATGATACATAATTGTCTCATTGGATTTCTGTTCATTTTAGTGAAATGATCAGGCTTTAAAACTTGTTCTAAGCTGTAAGAGACAGGCACTACTGCTGTGGGCCAGATCTCAAGACAAAAGATTTAACAAATGCAGCTGCAGACTTCTCTAGGGACAGACATCAGGGATTGATATTCTAAATAGGTATCAATCACCTTGAAAAAGCCAGGGAGAGTCACTAACACAGCCCCTTACAGGAAAAACCCTTGTTCTGTATTCATGCCTGCTTGATACACAACTGGCTTCCCCATTTGTGCTGGGATGTCAGGCAAAAATGCCTGGTTTCTACAGCCAGCATGGTAGCACAGCATGAGGTACTAGGGATCAAACCCTCCTTGCACTTGCCCGGCATACACTTAGATCACTAAGCTTTCTCGCCAGCCCTCTTTATATGTTTTAGATATTAAGCCTTTGAGGAATAACTGGCTAAAAGTTTTCCCACACTATGGCTTGTATTTCAATCTGTTGCTGATTTCTTTTGGTATACAAAAGCATTTTAATAAAAGGAGATGCCAGTTGATTCTTTGTACTATTTCTTATATAATTGGTGTTTTGTTCATCAAATCTTTGCTTACTCCCATGTCTTTAAATCTTCTACCAATTTTATCTTTCAACAGATTTAATGTTCATGTTTTAATATTTATATCTTTGATCCATTTTGATTTTTGTTTTATTGCATGATAATACATATGGATCTAGCTATAGTCCTTGGGATGTGGATAGACAATTTTCTCAGCACCATGTATTAAAGAGGTGAGGATGTTTCTTCCAATGAAAGAGAAAATGACAAAGATGAGGTGGATGAGTGGAGTTGTTTCTGTCTCTCTTAAGCTATTACATTGATCCTAGGGTTTGTTTTTGCTGGTACCATGCTGGGTTTGTTTGTTTTTTTTTGTTTGTTTGTTTGGTTGGTTTTTTTGTTTGTTTGTTTGTTTTTTAAATCACAGTAGCTCTGTAGTATCATTTCAAGTGAGGGATTGTGATGTCGCCTGCCTTGTCTTTGTTGCCCAGGATTGCTTTTGCTATTCTAGGTCTTTTCTAGTTCCAAACAAATTTTAGGAATATTTTGGCTAGATTTGTGAGATAAACTAATTGTATTTTGATCTCAATTGCATTAAATCTATACAACAGTTTCAGAACTGTAGTCCTTGTTAGCATGTTGTTTCTACCTACCCAAGTTCAAGGGATATCTTTCCATTTTCTGATATCCTCTTCATTCTTCCTTTTCAGGATACTGTAGTTTTCAATGTAAAGTTATTTTCCTTCCATTGTTAGATTTATTTCTAAGTATTTCATTTTCTGCAATGGTGTTGTAAAAACTGTCGCTTCCCTAATTGTTCTTTCAGTAAGTTTGTTACTTGTGTGCAGGAATACCATTGACTTTTTAGTGCTAATTTTTTATCCAACTACACAAGTGATTTCAATTTGTGAAGGTTTTGATGTCTTCTATGTAGAGTATCATGTTTAACTTCTTCCTATCCTAGTTCTATTCCTTTTATTTATCTCTGATCTAATTATTCTGCCTAATGTTTCTAGAGCTGTATTGAATAGGAGTATTAATAATAGACATCCTTGTATTTTTCCTTTCCTTTCAAGTGCCTTTCAGTGCTTGACCATTTAGTATGATACTGGTTGTTGATTTGTCATACATGGTTTTTATTAGTTGTATATAAAGACTGTCTATTCCAATTTTCTGTAGAACTGTTATCATGAATGGGTGTTGGACTTCATCAAAAGTATTTTCTGTGTATGTTGCGATAATCATACAATTTTTGTCCTTGATAAGATGTATTACATTTATTTATTTCTGTGGGTTGAATCATTCCTGCACCACTGTGATGGATCCTATTTGATAGCGGTATAATCTTCTTGCTGACTTGATACATTCTGCTTACCAATAACTTGTTGAAGATTTTTACCTCTATGTTGATTGGAAGATTAACCTGTAGTACTCTTTTTTGGTTGGAGCTTTCTGTGGTTTGAGAATTAGGGTAATTCTTGTTTCCAGGAATGACATTGGGATTCTTCCTTCTCTTTCAATTTCATTAAAAAATTTAGAAGAGCAATGGCATTAGATCTTCTTTAGATTTCTTTTTAGAATTCATTAGTGAATTTGTGGTCTTTTTCTTTGTAGGTTTTGAATTACTTCTTGAATTTCATAGACTGATACTGGCTTATTTAGAACTTTATCTTTATTATTCCACTTCGTAATTCATATGTTTCTAGAAATCTATGCATTTCTTCTGTGTTTTCCTTCTTATTAGAAAAAGCTTTTTCTAAATATATATTCATGATATTTTTTATTTATGCAGGATCCAATATTATTTCACCGTTTTCATTTATACTGCATGTATCTGAATCTTTTCTTTCCCTTTTTTGATAAAGTGGTCTAAATTGTTTATAAATTTCTAGACTTTGAAAAAATGAACAGATTTATGAGTGTTTTTATTATTTCTTAATCTCAATTGCGTTCATTTCTGCTCTAATTTTATAATTTCCTGTGTAGTATGAACTTTTGGGTTGACTTATTCTCAGTTTTCTAGAAGTGTGACATTCAACAATAGATTGAGCTCACTCTGCTTTCCTTAAGTGAGAACTCCTCACTGAAAATTGCCCTCAGAGGACTGCTTTCATTGCATCCCATAAGTTCTGGCACATTGTGTATTACTATTCAATTGTAGATATCATTTAATTTGTTCTTTAAAAATTGTTCTTTAATTTCATATGTAATGCATTGTTTGTGGGGATGTTATTCAATTTCTGTGTGTTTATGGAGTTTTTGTCATTTCTTTTGCCATTGAGTTCTAATTTGAGGGCCAGAGAGATGGCTCTGTAGAATAAGTGCTTCCCTGGCAAGCACAAGGGCCTGAGTTCAATACCTAGTTCCAAAAAAAAAATAGAGTTCTAATTTGATTGCACTATAGATCAACAATTTGCATGGGATCATTTCAATTCTTTGTATTTACTTACACATATTTGATGAACAAATATGTAGTCTATTTTGGAGAATACCCCATGTGCAGCTGAAAAGAATGTATATTCTGATATCATGAGGTTGAACAATCTGTAGCTATCTACTAATCCCATTTTTTCACAGAATTGATTTACTTCTAATATTTTTTGTTGATTTTTTGTGAAGTTGATCTGTCAATTTGTGATTGTGGGGATTAAGATCCCATTACAACTGTGTTAGTACTTATTTGATTTTTCATGTCTGTTAATATTTGTTTTATGAAGTTGGGTGTGTTGCTATTTGGAGCCCAAATATGTATCTCTTCTTCTTGGAGTTTTTCCATAACAAGTATGTAGTGATCTTTTTAGTTTCTTTTGATCCGTCTTAGCTTGAAGTTTACTCTACCTTCAAATAAAATAGCTCCCTGCTTTTTTTTCTAGGTTCATGTCACATGGAGTATTGTTTTCCATCCTGTGTCTTTCATCTATAAATTTCACTTTGAATTAAATGTATTTCGTGTGTGTAGCTAAATGTTTTACCTTGTTTCTTGATACATTCCGACAATCTGCTTCTTTTGCTTGGTAAATTGAGAGCTTGTTTGGAGGTTCTAACAGGGGAGTGCAGCAATTCATATACCCTTGACCAAGGAATGGTCTTCCTTTATCTGGGGTGGTCGTCCTCTTCGACGAGCATGCAGCTTCAGGAGGGATACTCATGGGTCATTGAGGGAGGAAGGGGACACCTGCCTAGCCAGCCAGATCAGCCAAATCAAGCCTGGTGATCAATGGGGTGACAGATGTCGCAGCCAGACTGCCCTCACATCCTTGCTTGATAAATTGAGACCATTTTATTAATACTTATTACAGATACACATTGACTTCTCTGTCATATTATTTTTCTGTCGTTAGTCTCCTGGGTTTACTCTCTGTTTAATTGCTTGCCTTGCTTGGTAGATTCCTTCTGTTGATGTTCTTGAAGTTGTAATGTTTGTTGCCTCTCTTTCAAACACAAGAATATTTTGTAGAACTGGTTTGGTGGTCATGAATTTCTTAAGTTGCTCTTTCTAAGGTGTGTGTGTGTGTGTGTGTGTGTGTGTGTGTGTGTGTGCAGGGTCTCACTGATCCTCCTGATTTCTGCCACCCTAGTGCTGAGATTACAGCATGTACCACAATGCTCAGTCTCCCTTACTGGCTCAGAGTGCCCAGGAGTGAGGCTGGTGGGTCATGGGGTGCCAGGGATCAAACCCTGGCCCCTGCGCTTACCTAAGAAAATGCTGAGTTCAATACCTGGTACCTCAAAAAATAAAAAATAAAAAATATTGTCATTGGTTATTCAACATTTCATGTCCTTTAAAATTGCTCTTTTTATTTTTTATTTATTATTTTTTTTAACCAGAGATTGAACTCAGGCCCTTGCACTTGCCAGGGAAGCACTTATTCTACTGAGCCATCTCCCTGGCCCCTAAAATTGGTTTTGTGTGGTTGCTTACTCTAGATTTGATGTGTGCATTTTTATTTGTAACATTAATCTCTTCCTCTTCAAGTTTTCCCCTAACCAGTACATAGTGACCTTCTTTATATAGTTTGAAGCATTTTTGGTTTGAAGTTGAGACTGTCTGCGAACAGAATTGCTACCCTTGTTTTACTTAGCTACTGGACCATGAAGTAATGTTTTCCTTCTCCTGACTTTCAGCTTATGAATTTCTTCTTGGATTACTTGTGGTTTTTGTATACAGAATATTGTTAGATTTGGTTTCTTTATACACTCTACCAATCTGTTTTAATTAGTGAATTGAATCCATTTACATTGGTGGCTATAATTTATATTATAAGTATTGGCTTATGTTTGTCATGTTATTTTCCTACTGTAGGTTCCCTTCTTTCCCTTCAGTTTGATTGCTTGCTCTGCATGATGGCTCCTTTCTGTTGTTTTTCTTGAAGGTGTATCATTTTTCCAATTTCTTCTATGCTAATATTGCCTGGATTTGTTCTGAGTAGGCTCAGGGTCTGGTACTGCATTTTCCTTCTTTGTTTTATCATTTTCTGTTTCTGAGAGAACTTTTATTTTGATTTCTGTGATATTTCTTTGTGAAAGTTTGGTAGTAGGTAGCTGTATCACTGCAACCAGAACCTCTCTCTAAAGAGTCTATTCTTTAGGTATCTCTTCTGTGTCAGAGATTCTTGCTTTGTGTGTGTCCCAAGATTTTGCCTTCTCTATTGGTTGAGAGATTGATTTCCAATTTGCACTGTCCGGCATATCATCTCAATATGCGCAGAAAATTCTCTTGCCAAAGTCCAACACTGGGAAGGAGATGAACCCAGCAGCCAGGCCCAGCTGGTCAAGCTCAAGTTCAATGTGTAGGTTTTGGTGTGGTTGTTACCCAAGCACATTCCAATATTACTACCCAAGGGAGAACATGTGGTTAAGGCAAAAATCATATCCTATTTACTGTTGTACAATTAACAATACTAATAACAGCTAGTGAAATTCACAAACTGGGCTCCTCCCCTTCATATACCAGGAGTCTTCCAGGCAGGCTAATTCACCCAAATTACCTCCTGCCACTTCCATGCTACATGTATCTGCCTATAAGTCTGGGACTCAGTCTGGAGCCTCTTGGGTTAACAGTATGCTTCAGTTTACTAGGTGTATTTCCACTGAACTTGAACTTGACCAGCTGGGCCTTGCTGCTGGGCTCAGCTCCTTCCAAGTGTGGGACTTTGGCAATAGAATTTTCTGCACATACTGAGATGTTCATGTAATTATTTGGCTCTGTTGATATTGTGTATCACATTTATTGATTTTCATATGTTGAACCCTCCCTGCATCCATGGAATGAATCCCCCACTTGATCATGATGTATAATCTTGTGAAAATTAGATGCATTTTATTTGCTAGTATTTTTTTGACATTTGAATCTATGTTAATAGGGAGGTTGGTCTATAGTTCTCATTTATGGTTGGGTTTTTCTAAGGATTTGGTATCAGTGTAATACTTGTCTCCCAAAATGTATTAGGGCAAATTGCTTCCTTTTCAACTTCATTGAACAGTTTGAGAAGTATTTGGATTAAATTTTATATTTCTGGCAGAATTCTGCTGTGAATCCATAATGACCTGGGCTTTCCTTTGTTGGTAAGTTTAGATGACATTTTCAATTTCATTAACTGATATTAAGATTATTCAGAATTTTTATCTCCTTTATTCAGTTTTAGTAATTCATATGCAACTAGGAATCTGTCCATTTCTTCTGTTTTCTATCCTATGAGAGCAATTTTTTTAAAGTACTGATGATCTTTTCAGTATCTACAGGATCTATAGTAATTGCATCATATACACTTCTTTGCTTAAATTTGAATTTTTTCTTTCAATTTTTTGATGAGGTTGTGTAGAGGTTTACCAATTCTTTGATTCATTAATTATTTGTATTGCTTCTTTTGTTTCCATTCCATTCATTTGTGCTCTCTGATCTTTAAAATAACCCTCCCTTTTGGGGGCTTGAATTGGTCCTCTTTTTCTACAAGCTTGAGTTGCAACATTAAATAGCTTGACGCTATTTACATTGGTGGTTAAAATTGATATGTTTTGCCTTATTTTTGTCATGTTATATTCCTTGTGTTCTTTCCCTATTCTTTCTCTCTGTTTAATTGCTTACTTTCTTTGGTGGTTTCTTTCTTTAGTTGTTCTTAGAGTTGTGGTCATTTTGCTCTTTGTAGAATATCTTTCAGTGCTCTTTGGTTTGGTTCTGGTGAATTTATTTAGTTGTTCATGTCATGGAAGTATTTATTTCTCCTTTTTTTTGTGGAACTGGGAATAGAACTCAGACCCTTTCACTTGCCAAGGAAGTGCTTACACTATTGAACCATTTGTATGGCCCCCTTCCCATTAATTTTGAAAGATAGTTTTGCACTGTACATACATCTGGTTTTGAAGTTATTTTCTTTCTTTTTTTTCTTAATTTTATTGAGAAAAAAATTGCAATGTGACAGCTTCAAAACAGGTTGGTAGGAGAGTTACACCAATTAATACACTGCACATTGTTGTCTTTGTAGTAGTCATTCATAGCACAAGATGCAGACATGATATCCTGTCCAAACACTATTAGTATAGATCTTTCTTCTTATTGAATTAAGAAAAAGTAGCTATATATCTCTCCTATTTTGTATATACAAATATAAAATTGTACTTCTTTTATAGCATCTTTCTTTGTTTGGTACTGTCAGGGATAGGTATTCCATTGCCATCCAAATATTGTAGGTGCAAGAATTCAGCAAAATATCCCAATATAGTCCAGTACTCCAAAATAGTAGTGGGTTATCCACAGGAATGGCACTGTCCAAATCTGATGACTTGACACTTCCACAGGTCAGCATATTAACATGGCTTCACTTTTCATACCTTGTTTCTACACTTTTCTGTTGGATGGTTAAGACCAAGATAAAGCAAGACCTATATAACAGAAAATGTAACTTTTATATCTGACACAGTCCATCAAGTCCCCTCAGGACTTATACTGAAACCCTGTACCACACTTTGTAAATCCTTTGTCAGTGTCAGCCATGTGGATGAGTCACTGCCATTGTTTGACCAATTTGCTCTCTGAGAAAGCCTAAGAGAATGTTTTCTTTCCATGTCACTCTCTTTAGGCACACACTACATCATTGATCACATTCCTCTGTGACTCCATAATCTCCCTGATCAGAAAATTGGGACAAAACTGAGCTACATGATGTTACAGTATAGGTTCTCCTATGTCCTGAGTCTTTACTGACCTTGAAAGGCTAGGGTAAAAGTGTTGGCTGTCCTTGCAGCCCTTCTTTTTCTCTAATTTTTGTCTGTAAATTTAAGTTTCCCACCCTCCAGAAGAGAAGCTTATTATTGCCCTAAAATATGCAGGTGAGTTTAACCTCACTATCTGTCTGAATATCAAACATCTTAGGCATAAAATGGAACATCTTTTTAAAAAAGAAGAAAAAAAACCATTTACTTGAGATACAGTCTGGTCATAATTGGTATGTCATGACATGTATCAGCATATATAGTTATTCAGGGTGAGAGTCCCACCCAGTAACTTATACATCTAACAACCTGCTGATAGTTGTCAAGATCATTGTCTTACCCATCTTGTACATCTAAATGTATGGCTTTGCCCTTGTCATATTTCCTAGTTTTTCTCCTTACCTTTTTTTGATTGTCTAATCACCAAGTTCTCACTTTCCTTTTAATTGTGTTATACCTTTCTATTTGTATTTCAACTTTTGAATTCTTATATTAGGGGAACTATATTGTATTTATAAATGTGGGTCTGGTTTATTTTACTTATGAGTATATCTTTAAGTGGTATCCACATAAATATAAAGGCTTTAAGTTTATCATTCTTTATAGCTCAGCAATACACCATTATATAAAAATACCTTATCTTTTTCATCCATTCTTCAAGTAATGGGCATCTTGGTTGTTTCCAAGATTTGGCTATCACATATTGTGATGCTAAAAGCATAGCTACACATATATCACTATGATATGATGTTTTCAGTTCCTCCAGGAAAGTTCACAGTTGGGGGACAACTGGTTTGAATGGAATTTCCATTCCTAGTTTTTTCAGGAGTCTCCACACTGATTTCCATAATGATTTCATCAGTCTACATTCCCACCAGCAGTGAAAAAGGGTTGCTTTTCCCCCACAACCTCTA
>NW_004524624.1:13788735-13790958 GCF_000260255.1 Octodon degus | reverse complement strand
AGAGTTGGTGCCAGTTGTTAATTCTTTCAAGTGTTACCCGTGCGATTTGATTTTTGTTCATGAACTCTTTACCTACTGCTATGTCTTCAAGAGTTTCTCCTACTTTAACGTCCAGGAGATTTACTGTTTCTGTTTTAATGTTTAGATCGTTAACCCATTTTGATGTTAGCTTAGTACATAGTGATAGACCTGGGTCAAGTTGCAGTTATCAGCAGGTAGAACGAGTTTTTCCAGCATCATTTGTTAAAGAGGCTAACTTTCTTCCAGTGAGCATGTTTGGACACTTTGTCAAAGATAAGGTGGCTAAGTGTGTTCAGAGGGGTTTCACCATCTTGTAATCTATTCCATTGATCCTCAGGTCTATTTCTTTGCCAGTACCATGCTGATTATATCACAGTAGCCTTGTAGTATAATTTCAAGTCAGGAATTGTAATGCCTCCTGCCTTGTCTTTGTTTCCCAGGATTGCCTTTCCTATTCTAGGTCTTTTCTGGTTCCAGGTAAATTTTAGGAATGATTTCTCTAGGTCTGGGAGGTATGTTGATGGTAATTTGATAGGTATTGCATTAAATCTGTACAACAATTTTGGGAGTATGCCCATCTTCACAATATTGGTTCTTTCTATTCAGGGGCATGGAATATCTTTCCATTTTTTGGAATCCTCTATGATCACATTTTTAAGAGTACTATAGTTTTCATTGAAAAGATGTATGATTTCCTTACTTATGAATTCCAAGGTATTTCATTTTCTGCGGTGCTAATGTAAAAGGTATTGTTTCCCTAATTTCTCTCTTAATGTGTTTGTTATCTATGTAGAGGAATGCTACTGACTTTTGGTTGTTGACTTTATATCCTGCTATGCTACTGAATTTGTGTATCAATTCTAGTAATTTCTTGGTGGAGGTTTTTGGGTCTTCCAAGTAAAGTATCACGTCATCTGCAAAGAATAATAATTTAACTTCTTTGCCTATTCTTATTCCTTTTATTTCTTTCTCTTGTCTAATGGCTGTAGCTAATGATTCCAGAACTATATTGATTAGGAGGGGTGATAGAGGACATCCTTGTCATGTTCCAGATCTGAGGGTAAAAAATTTCAGCTTTTCCCAATTTAGAATTACATTAGCCATTGGATTGTATAGATGGTTTTTGTCAGATTGAAGTAAAGGCCATCTATTCCAATTTTCTGTAGGACTTTGAACATGAATGAGTGTTGGACTTTGTCTAAAGCATTTCTGCATCAATGGAAATGATCATGTAGGTTCTAGATTTGGCTCTATTGATATTGTACATTACATTTATCGATTTGCATGTATTGAACCATCCTTGCATCCCTGGGATGAATCCTACCTGGTCATGGTGTATAATCTTCTTGATTATATGCATGGGATAATTTCTGTTTTCTTGCATGTACATAAGCATGACCTATGGACTACTATGTGGTCTATTTTAGAAAGTGACCCATTTGCAGCTGAAAAAAAATGTGTATTCAGCTGTGTTTGGGTGGAACACTCTGTATATGTCCAGAGTTTTAATGAGGACTTTTGCATCTATGTTCCTGAGGCAGATTGGCTTGTAGTTCTCTTTTTTCATTGCTTGTTTCCCTGGTTTTGGTATCAGTATAATACTTGCCTCCAGGAATGATTTTTTGGAGGATTGCTTCCTTTTCAATTTCTTTGAAATTGGGATTATATCTTCCCTAGTCAGCCATGAATACATCAGAACCTGGAAAAAAAAATAAAAAAATAAAAATTAAAAAAAATAAAAAAATAAAAGAACCTGGACTTTTCTTTGTGGGTAGTTTTTTGTTTTGTTTTGTTTTTTTTACATTTCATATTTTATGGGCTGTTATTGGTTTACCGAGAGTTATTATGTCCTCTTGATTCAGTTTTGGTATTTTGTACCTTTCTAGGAATCTGTCCATTTATTCTGTGTCTTCTATTCTGTGAGAGTAATGGTTCTCAAAGTAGCTATTAATAATGTTCTGAATTTCCACTAGGTCTGTGGTAGTTACACTCTTTTCATTCCTTATTGCTTGTATTTGAATTTTTATTTCCTATTTTTCAAGAGGTTAGACAAGGGCTTATCAATTTTATTAATCTTTCAAAGAACCCACTTCTTGATTTGTTACTTCTGTTAACTGTTTTCTTTGTCTCAATTGAATTAATTTCTGCTCTAATTTTTATGATTTCTTTCCATCTATGGGCTCTGGGTTTGGTTTGCTCTTC
>NW_004524624.1:13785505-13788228 GCF_000260255.1 Octodon degus | reverse complement strand
TTTTTGGGATAAGGGGATGTTAAGGTCTCCTGTTAAGACTGTGGTATTGGATATTAGATTTTTCATGTCCATTAAGATTTTTTTTTATATAGCTAGGTGCTCCCATGTTTGGTGCTTATATATTTATGAGTGTTACCTTATTCCTCTTGTATTTTTCCTCTAACCAGTATATAGTGGCCTTCTTTATTTCACTTGATCATTCTTCTTTTAAAATTGAGACTGTCTGAGAAGAGGATTGCTATTCCTCCTTTTTCCTGAGGTGCTGGGACATGTCGTATTGTTTTCTATCCTTTGGCTTTCAGTCTATGAGTTTCTTCATGAGTTAAGTGTGTTTCTTGTATACAGCATATTGTTGGATTTTGTTTTCTGATCCACTGTGCCAGTCTTTCTTTTAATTGGTGAATAGAGTCCCTTTACATTGATGGTTATAATTGAGATGTATTGATTTACACTTGACATGTTATTTACCTGTTGTTGTTTACTCCTTTTGTCCTGTGTTTAATTGTTTGCCCTATATATAAATGTATATTATTTAGTGGATTCCTTCTGTTCTTGTTTGTGGAGTTCTGATCATTTTGGTCCCTCTCTAGAAAATCTTTCAGGAGCCTGTGTAGGGTTGGCTTGTCACCATGAAATTCTTTAATTGTTCTTTGTCATGGAAGTATTTCACTTCTCCATCAAACTTGAGAGAGAGTTTTGCAGGGTATAGTAGTCTGGGCTGGAATTTGTTTTCGTAGAGGACTTGAAGTACTCTGCTCCATGCTCTTCTTGCCTTCATGGTTTTTGAAGAGAGGTTGACCATAATTCTGATGAGTTTTCCTTTGAATATGATCTGTTTCTTTTCTTTAGCGGCTTTCAGTATATTGTTCTTGTGCTGGATTTATAGGATCTTGATTATTTTATGTCTCAATGTGTTTTTAATTGGGTTGATGTTACTTGGATTTTCTTTACGTTTGGGTTACCTGAATGTCAGATTATTTCCTCATATGTGGGAGGATTTTTGCTATTACTTCTGCCCATATTCTTTTTATATCATTTGTATTGACTCCTTCTTTCTCATTGGTGCCTAATAGTCTCATGTTGTTCATCTTTGTATAGTCTTGTAGATGTTGAACTATTTTTTCCTGCATTGTACTTGTTTTTCAGAGATCTTTTCTTACCTTTTCACTATCTGAGACTGTGTCTTCAAGATCTGAAACTCTATCTTCACTTTCATTCAAACTTTTGCCAGCTTGTGATTGAGATTTTAATTTCCTGAATATCTATTTGAAACAACTTTCTGCATTCTATATCTTTCCTATATTTCTCATTCGAGGATTCCATCATTTTTCTAATTGCTTCTTTTTTTAATCAGTGTTTTGCTGAGAAGTAGTTGTCAATTCTTTTATTTCAGAGTTTATTTCTGACATGATTTTTTCTATATCTTTTTGCACTTGATTCATTTGAAACACTCTTAATTCAGAGATTTCTTTTTTCATTTCAGAGATTAATTCTGATCTTCATTCGTCTATATCTTTCTGCTGTTCTTTCCTTACTTCAGACACTATTAATTCATAGATTTCTTTTTTTATTTCAGAGATTAATCGTGGTCTGAGTTCCTCTTTGCCTTTCTGCTGTTGTTTCTTTACTTCAGATGCCATTTATTCAGACATTTCAGCTATGTTAATGTCCTCTGTACTTGTTTTGGGTGAGTTTGGCAACTAAGATTGTATTTTGCTCCTTCTCTTTGTCATTTTGTATTGCACTGTTCACTGACCTTTGGTATAGAGCTTTGGTGCAGTTGTAACCTTAGCACCTACTAAAATTCAGGTGCTAATATACCAAGTTCTAGTTCATCCAGTTGTGCCTGGCTTGGGTCTGGCTATTGTGCTCAGCTCCTTCTTGCTGTTGCCTTTGGAGGTGAGACTGCTGTGCCCCCCTGGTAAGATGTTCTGCTCCTGGATTAGCTGCCTGGTTTTGACTCTAGTCTCACTGCAGGGACTTCAGCTGCGGAATTTCACCACAGGCCTGTATGCGAGGCCTGGACTGGGTCTGGAGGAGCATGGTGGGATGGGCAGGAGAGCACAGAAGCTCTCCCACACACTCACCAGACCGGTGCTTTGTCAGGTCTGGAGGCCTCCCAAGAGCGTGGTGGATGTTCTCACTCACAATGTGTAGTTGGGCTGGCTCTGGAGGGGTGGGGGAGGTGCGGAGCACATGGGGAAATGTCTCTCTCACGTGGTGGGCCTGAGCTTTATCTGTTGGGCCCAGGACAGAGCAGAAGCTCTCCCACACATTCACAGGGCTTTTCTTTTAGAACTTGAAATACTTCTCTCCAAGCTCTTCTTGACTTAATGGGTTGTTTTGAGAAATCTGATGTGATTCTGATGGGCTTTCCTTTACACCTGGAGGATAAAGGATGAACAGAAGGGAGAGTTGATCAAAGGCACAAAGTTTCAGATAGACAACAGCAATATAGATTTCAAGATCTATCTCATAGAAGGGTGCATATAGTTAATAAAATCATATAATATTTCAAAGTAACTAAGGAAATAAAGTTTAAATGTATCACCATAAAATATTTAAGGTGATACTTCCATTAACTGAATTTAGTTATGCTAGATGGTGCATACAGATTTTTAAAATACATTATACAAATAAATGTATACAACTATGAATGTGTCAACAATAACTCTAAATAAATGCAGTTGTTCTAAGATATATTATTTGTAATATAAAACCTA
>NW_004524624.1:13745785-13783394 GCF_000260255.1 Octodon degus | reverse complement strand
AATTAATTACTATTTAATTTTCTGAATATTGCTTAATCTTAATTTTTGTTCTAAGATTTATACTATATCTTTGACTTACAATTTATTTAAAAGACATCGTATGATATCTTCTCCTAGTATTAGAAACTTTAAAAGGTATATTTCCATTTTCTGTTAACTTCATATTACTTCTTCCCTGTCTTTTATACACACATACACAGACATATATATGAAAGAAATACTTGTATAACCCAACATAAGATTGGTATTTTTCATAGAAATCTGCAATGACCTTTAAATAACAGTTCATCTAATATATTTTTTACATAGTCCTACATAACTATCATATTGAGAGCACTTTATTTTTCATCCAGGACCATACTGCAACTTCTCTTGCCTTTTGAATTATGCTCTTTGTTGTTTCCTATATGCTATTTCTGGAGGTATTAAAATATTTCATGTTTGTATAACTAGAAAATCTTACTTTTATTTTTCAAAGGTATGGTTGCTAAATATAAAATTCAAAGAGGACAGATCTTTTCTTTCAGTACTTTTTTTTTCCTTTCTAATTTGGAATAAGGTGCTATTTAATTATGTTCTTCCATAGCTAATATTTTTATGTATATGCTTTAATGATTTTTTTTTCTTTACAATAAATATTGGAAAATTTCAAAAAAAAAAAAAAAAAATCCAAGTTTGATCCCTGGTACCACATAACATGTGGGCCCTGGCTCTGAAACCTGGAGTGGTGGCACATGCTTAAATACCAGCACTAGGGAGGCTGAGAGGAGTGGATCATTATGAATCTGAAGCCCTGTATCAAAAAAAAGAATTTGAGGAAAAAAAAAAAGTAAAACTTAAAAACACTTAAAACATAAATGATAATGAAATGTGGGAATATATTTAATGATTAATATCATTAATAATTAGCAATAATTAATTAGAACTTATATGTAATAAATCTCTTCTAAAGAGAGTAATGGAAGGTACACTTTAGATATGAATAATTTATGGTATAATATGTGGGGATTTTTCCAACTATATATACAGTTAATATCTTTACTTGAAATATCAGCCAAATTGTTAAAAAAATTTGCAAAATGATAGTGAATTTCATTTGGCAAATAGATTAGTAGAATGAAAAATTATAAGCAACAGTGTTGAGGGAAACAAGCCATGCCAGATATAAACAATATAAAATTATATAGCCTGAAATTTTGAGTTTGTTACCTATACAGGAGTAGACTGAAGAGAATTGGAACATTTAATATGTGATAAAAATAGAATTCAATTAAATGAAAGAGGAAAAGAAATGGATTATATAACAGTGTTAGTTAACATTTGGAGGAGTAAAGTAGGATAGTAAGTCACTGCCTACTTTTCCCTAAAGTTGGCTCCAGTTTTGGACAATTTTAAAAATACAGTTATAAAGCAATTCAGTATATTATTTCAGGGAAAACATTCCTAGTGCTGCACACAATTTAGCAGCTGTGTGACTGAAACTGATACATCTTAACATCATAAAATTAACCCTTTGGTGAAAATAAATGATAGTCAAAAGTTGAATAACAACTTTAGGAAAAGTAATTTTAAAATCATATGGAAAGGATTAATTTTCTTTCTAGTAAAGGACTTATAATAAGAAAAAGTGGTACTACTCAGCAGAGAGATACATGTAAAGATGCACACACACATACACACACACACAATCTACAAAAACATCTAAATGGCAGTTATGGTTTATACAAGTACTAGAGTATACACATATTTTATTTTAAAGTGAGGTAGATATTTTATCAGATATAAAAAATTCAAAATTCTTGTATGAATAAAAAGTAAAACAAAGGTATCCACAGATTTATTTTATTGCTCAAAAAGTAGGATGCACATAGAAAACATTAAAAAAATACAGTTATAAACTATTTTGTTCTTTGGGACTTACATGAAATGATAGTTGATTCTTATATTTATAGGTGTCTATAATGATTAAAATGTGCCTTCCCATATTATTTTTGTTGTTTTAAACTGATTAAATAAGTTTATTTGATTTGATTATATTATAAAATCAAAATATCTCTCTTTTTTATTTTATTTTTTGATACAGAGTCTCTCTACACACTTCAGACTCATAGTGATCCTCCTACTCAGCCGTAGTGCTAGGATTACAGGTGTGCTCTACCGTGTCCAGTTTGGTGTCCAGTATAGTTTGGACTGCAAGGCATGTGGTACCAGGGATTGAACTTGGGACTTTGTGCTTACCTGTCAGGTGCTTATACCACCAAGCTGTTCCCCCAAACCCAAAATTTTATTTTACGATTCTAGGATCCTTTCTTTTTTGTGGTATTGACTACCTAACTCAGGACCTTATGCTTGCCAGGCAGGTGCTCATGCTACTGAGCTATATCCCTGGCCCTTGTCTCTTTTTAAAAGTGAATTCAAGTATTACCTCGAATGAGGAGTGGGATAAAATTTCTGTTAACAAATTATCTGTGTCTATCCTTTAGATATATAAGTTTAAAATAAGCTAGAGCTTGCTGTTGGTTACTGTGCTATTTTGTCTGGTAAATTAACGTTTTCAAGTGAATAATAGTATTTCAAGTGAATAACATTTGTTAAGAGTTTGTAGAAGTAGAGTGCCAAGAATTAAGATGATTTTTTTTTAGGTCAGGTATTTGGTGATTCATAATATCTACCTTTGTAATGAAAAATTATGCTTCTGAGCCCCCAAGGCAAAGTGTGAGTATAAGCAATTCTATCTTAGAAATAAATTTTTCAAGGTCATTCTATCAAATATTTGGCATCTTCTCTATTGCTGTTGCAGTGAATAAGACTGCCATTAAGTTGGCCCCCAGGATCAAGCAGTCTACATTACTCCTGCAATCCAGCCCCTTGCCAATAATATATCTGTTCCAAACGGTCCTTGGGAATGTCTAAGAGAATATCTCTATCGTCACTATTTGCAGTAATGTTCACTTAATGCTGTGCAATGTTTCTATCTTATGAGAGGTGACTGTTTCAAAAGTCAGCAAATTAAATGTAATTTAAAGGGAAAAGAGAAAGGAACATAATTATTGGCCATACCTGCAGTTGAATATATCATGTTAACCTCCTGTATAACTAATTTTGTTTTAGTTTTTAGTATTATTTAAATTTTACTTTGTCTTAGAAACATGTTTTGAAATATACAACTTATTCTATATGTTTTTGCTGACCCATATAAAACATGTAAAGACTAAACCATTCTGTTTGCTATTCCAGCAGAATAGCATGATACTAAAGGCATGCTTAGTTACAAAGAAATTTCTCTAACTGAAAAATTATTTTCTTTTGTAACTGCTTTGATTTTTGTTTTGCTTGGTTTATGTTTTTTTCATTATAAATTTCCAAATGAAAGAATAGTTGTCTCTAGGTATTGTGCCAATTTATTTATTCCAAAGGAATAGATATATAATTTTTTTCAATTTTTGTAAGTCCTTGGAGAAAATAAAAATCCTCTTTGATAGATCATCTATTTTTTGAAATATTTGTTCCCACGGTTTTATAAAAGATGTGAATAAATCCCATTCTATGTAGCAACAGTATTTTTTTAAAATGTATTATATCTTCAAATAGCAGTGTGGCTTAAGCAAGAGAAATAAAATTCATTCAGCCTTTACATTAATAATTGGTTATTAAGAATTTGAATAAGAACTTGAAAATTAATTGATCACTAAGCTGTTTTATTTTTATGTCATTTTTCTCAAGCCTATTTGTGTATAGACACAGTTTAATGAACAAATAGGAAGTTTTATGAAACAAATTTCCATGATTTTTCTGTTACTAACTGAAATCTTCTAGAGTCACTTCAACCATTTTAATTAAATTTTTATTTTAAATATTTTATAAGAGGCCAATGAGATAGCTCAGCCATCTAAAACACTGCTTAGACAAGCTTAGACAGCTGCGGGGCACGGTGGTTCAATCCCTGCACCACAAACAGTACCAGCCTAGCCCTCAGGGTTGGCTGAATTGGCAAAAAAAAATTTTTTTTTAAATGAGGCTTAAAGTTTGGGGGCTTGTGGGTTAGCTCAGTTGTTTAAAGTGCCTGCTTGGATAAGCTCAGTCAGGCACAGTGGACCATGGTTCAATCCCCAGCTCTACATGTCGCATAGTGGAAATTGATACCTATAATTATTTATCTCATAACTAAAATTTAAAACTGTGATCTACTTGTGACAAATACCTTCTCTTTTCCCCCACTTCCATAGCAACTAGTAAACACTTTTCTGTTATCTACTCTTATGACGTGAAAGATTAGATTCTACATAAATGTGAAATTATATTTGTCTTTGTCTATTTGACTTCTAATACCTGCTTATTTCATTTAGTATCATGGCATCCAGATTCAGCCATGTTTGAACAAATATCAGGATTGCTTTCACATTTTGTTACTGAATAATATTTCACTTTGTGTATCAACATATACACATGCTACCTTTTATTATCCATGCATTGATTGACAGGTTGTTTCCATATATTGGCTCTTATAAATGATCTTTGATGAACATGGGCACTATACAGTTTCAACCACCTTACGTGTTTTCTCTTGTTTCAGAAATTATTTCAAACAAGTTGACTATAATTTGATAAGATGGCAATTTTATTTTCTACCTGAAAAAGGTGAGACCTGGTTCAGAAAATGGCATTGCTATGAAGGGAATAAATTCTATAGTTAATGGTTGGGAATCCCTAACTTCAGTTCTCCCAAATGTTTCTCTGGCCATCCATTAGTCTGATTAACTTCAACTTCAATCTATTGCCTCAATTCTTATTTTAAAATTATATGAAATGCTTGGAAATTGAAGGAGCATGTTTTCAACTTAAGAAAAAACATTATGCTTTTGAAAGATGAATTGAATGTGGTTATCTGAGGGGAAAAAAACATTTAGTGAATGACTTTTTTTGCCTAGCTTTTCAGCAAACGTTATTCTGAAAATAGATGTCTCCAGATATGAAAGCTTAGTGAAATAGATTAATTTTGAAGCATCTAATTTTTTCAAATTGAATATCTACTTTTTTTTTACTAAAAATCTTCTCCAGAGTCAATTCATATTCTAATAAGAACGGTGACCATCCTACTAAGAGCTATTATCCCAAACTTATTTAATCATAGAAATCTTACTCCTGTACAACATCTGTTTAATACAACACAATTTATACAACATTGATAAGAACATGTCTTCAGGCATCAGCAGAAAATAATTGCCTTAATAATTTGAGTTTCATCCAAGTCTCCTGCTAAATTTAAACAAATTTATTCATCAGAATGCATGTCTATAGTATCACCTCTAATTGGTAAGAAAATAACTCATTTTGACTATTTGATTAGGTGCTTTATAATTAACTGATACAATTATACCTTGGATGGAGGGTCTATCAAGGATTCAGTGGATCAAATTGTATGCTTGCATTTGTTGGAAGAGAGCATTGCTAGTCATCAGAGGTATTAGGCACATGATTGAGGCTTGTTACGCTTGGTTGATTCTGTCTAACATTCTAGGCAGGAAGTCTATCTAAATGGGATGGCTGGGTTTAGAAACCATGTAATTTGGCTACCCAGAGTCTATGACTATTTTGATTCTAAAATGGATACATAAAAATGATGCTAAAATGGATACAAAAATGATACATAAATTTTTCTGTGTTAATTATTCACTCTTAGAAAGTTAAAATGAATAAGAAGTTGTATTTGCAATAAGTTTGAGATCTTTTGCATTACCCTTTGTGTTGTTTAGAGACTTAAACTGCCACTACATCTGTGGCTAAGAATTTTCTCTTATTATCCAACTACTTAATGACTATTTAGAGAGATTTTAGAACTTTTTTCTGTCACTCTTGTCTTTATATATTTAAAACCAATTTTAAAATATCATGACAGCTACTACTATCTCCTGTTAATATCTCTTTAATATCTTGCTTAAATATTTCACATGCATTGCGTCCATCATGCTGATTTGTTGTTTTTTTTTTCCAATGATTACTTTTCAAAAGAAAATCATGAAGAGTTGAATAGACACAAAATTAAATTATTAAAGCTTTTCTGGTAGGAAATGTTAGGTTTGGGGTTTTTTTATTTGTTTTTCAGTACTAGGGATTGAACATAGGGTCTTTGCATTGAACTACATCTGCATGTAGTTGGAGTTGTTAAATTTTAGTTGGTATTTTGAGACAGTAGTCTTTCTAAGTCACTAAATTGCCCATGCTGGCCTTGAACTTGGTATCCTCCTGTCTTAACTTCCAGAGTGCTGGAATCATCAGTATGAATCACCAAGAATTTTTACTTAATAGCACTACATTTATAGAACCTTAGATGAAGGAACGTTGCTGGTACTCCAGATCTCATTTAGGTCACAAGTGAAGAGAATACATATGAGGTGCCCTGCCCACGTCTCCCCAGCTGGACAGAAGTGAAAGCCTTTGTATTCAGTTTTCCACGTGACATCACACTGCCTTCTGGTCTCTTTGGCCTGACTCAGCTTACCCCAAAGAAAAATGGAAGAGTCCCTTAAATACTATACAATGGTTAGTGTGTTAAATTTGTAGTAATAACACTCAAATTAAAATTCCCAAGTTCAATCTCCGGTCACACACATACACAAAAACTACAGTCTGGGCCAGTGAGATATCTCAGTGGACTAAGCACCTGCTTAGGCAAGCACAAGGACTGGGATTCTATCTCAGGCACCACTTGCTACACCAGCCCCACCAACAATACTGGCTGTGGTAAGGCTAAAAAAGGAGGATCACTATGAGTCAGAGCTGCATAGTGAGGCCCTGTATCACATACATAAGAAAATGTGCATATATGTATGTATATACAAGTGTGTGTGTGTGTGTGTGTGTATGAAATGTTATGCTTCAGTAAAGATCAGCATTAGCTTGTTATTACATGAAACCCTATTATAACTTATCTACAATGAAGAAAAATAAGTAAAGAGAAAAATAAATTCTGCAGATCTTCAAAATATAAGGTTGATTTGAAGTACAAGGTACTAATTGAAAGAGTAGACATCTGTTTATGTTAGTCCCTACTTATGCAACTGTCTACATACCCACCTGCTCTACTAATGAGCTTGTTCTTATTATATCCTCCCTGTTCCTTCTCAGGTTGATGATGTTTTGAAGTAAAGAGGTTATTGTCCTGTTCAGAGCAAACAAATTAGTTCTTTAATTGAACTCCACTGTCATGCATATTTGGAAGACTATCTTCATTTTGTTGCTGTGGTTAGACTCTCCAGGCCTTAAAAAACTTACGATGATTACTTTTGCTTTTTGATTCTGATTCTGAATATAATCATTCACCTTAAAACAACTAGCATACTTATGCTTCGTTCTTTTATATTTTGCCCTGGCATGGCCTTGGCATTTTAAATATCTTTGTTATGATTGTTTTGCATATAGAGGAGGAGGATACTATAGAGAGGAGTCTCAGAAGCTGGCAAATCAGTCAAAAGTGTGTAGGCAGGACTAGTCCTCAGTGCCTAAGGCAAACAAGCTACCTCAGTCCTGAGATAAGCATCCTGACTGGTTAAGGTCAGCTACTAGTCACTAGGCAACCTTGTTGCAAAAGGTATAGACAAATGTAGGTTTCACTGTGCTGGCATCAGTCTTGCCCATCAAGCAAACTACCATCCACCTAGCCTAGCTTTTGTCATCTTGTCTATCTTTCTCATTCTTCTCACCATGCTTCCCTGGATAGAACCTTTCTCAGTAAGACCAACGGATCCCAACATTTGGCACCTGAACAGGATGCTTGGTACATATAAGTGTGGGCAGAGAAATAATCACTTCCAAAGAGTGCGCATAAGGGAGGGAAGTAGACTGATTGGAGTCAGCAGTAGTCCACACAGGGGTGCACTGGTGCTGGTGCACTAGGTGTAAAACTTGGGAATGGAGTCTCACTAGGGCCAGGAGCAGGCTCACTAGGGCCAGAGAGACAAGGAAGCACAAAGAGAGAAAAAAGCTTGAGAGAAACCTAACAGGGAAATGTTCAATTGAGTTAAAAATGGGAAGCAGAGTTTCAAGGACCATAGATGTTTATAGATGTATATAGATATATAGATATAAATGTTTGTTGTTTTTTGGTCTTTGTATTTGTACTACTTAGGACTTAGTGTGGAGTTCTGTTTTAAAATCAAGTTGCAAATAGGACGAGGAGGATAGAGCAAAGGTACAGCAGATGCAGTTTAAGCCCTCTAGCTTTGCTCAATTATATAAGAAAGGAAAATGTTCTTTAAATTAGGAGCAGTTGGTTCCAAGTGGCACTGGTCCACTGGGAGGAAGGGTACAAATTGGGCTCCAGGAGGCCCCCATGCTCTGGTTTGAGGTAGAACCAGCTGGGATTCTCCAGACATCTGCATATCTGTTTGTCCTATCCAGCCACAGAGGTTGCTGCATACCACCAAGTACAGTCCTGTGTGTCTGGTGCTAAGTAGGAAGGTCATGACTATGGTATCCTATGGCATTGGCATTGGCTATGTGTGCTGCTGGCATTGCAATTTTGTTAGACTCAAGATGGTGTCTATGGCTAAAATCTGGGGAAAAATGAAACACTCAGTGGGGTTTAAGGAGCTACAAGCCACCATCCTAGCCCTTGGCAGCTCAGGGAAATTTTGCTGAGTCAAAAATCAGGACTTCAGCCTCAAGGGAAGTAGAGCCATTTTCTTTATCTCCCTTGCAACTGGCATTGACAAAAGCCAGAGGGGTAGGGGAGTTCATAAAGAGTTTTCAACATCTTTGGCCTGTTTCTGAAGTTCTAGTCCCTAATAATCCAGGAAAAATTGTAAGTCTTCATGAGTCTGTAACTTTTAAAACCTTAAAAGAATTGAAACACTCTGTTGCTATTTATGGCCCTACTGCTCCCTTTACCTTAAATTTAGTAGAAATGCTAAGACAACAGACTATGACCCCAAATAATTGGAAAGAAATACCTAAAGCATGTTTGAATCCAGGAGTTTACTGATTGTGGAAAGGAAATTTCTTTGAATATTGCAGGGAACAGGTAGCTGGAAATGTGAAGTACACAACTTAGCCATTACAAAAGATTTGCTGATTGCAAAAGGTGCTTTTCTAGTGCAATCAATTTACCTTTGCATTGCAAATATATGAGCAAACTAAGATAGCTGCAATTAGGGCCTGAAGGGAACTACTTTGTAAGAGAGAAACATTCTTTAACTTGGCTTCTGTTAGGCTAGGCCCTGATAGTCCTTTCCAAGATTTTGCTACAGGTTTGTTGCAAGCTACTGAGAAATTATCAATGACAGGAAAGCTATCAAATTAATAGTCAACAATTGGCCTTCAAAAGTGAATTAAATGGTGTAAAGAGGTTTTAAGAGATCATAAACAGTGGGCAACAGTGCCTTAGATGATTCAAATTTGTGCAGATATCTCATGCATACAGGGAGCTGTCTTGGCAGCAGCTATTTATTCAGGTTATTCATCCACAGTCAAAAAGAAAAAGGGGGAAAAGTTAAAAATAGGTGTTTTCACTTGAATGGTGCAGCAGAGAAACAGGCAGAAGGAAAAAGGGAAAGGGGCTTTATTTTCCTTGAGGACATGGAGAGAATTGGGGAGGTCAAGGAATTCTCTGGACTAGACAAAGGAAGGCTGAGGCTTTTATGGCCATTTGCCAGGGGTGGAGTTTGGAGGGGATGTTTAGATATACCTAAGGAAGCTGATTTGGGGGTCTGCCCTGAGGTAGCAGGAAAGGTGAAAGTAAATTATGTCCTGAGATAAGTTGGAGAAGAAGAGGGAGGTGGTCCTGGAGCATAAGCCTTTGTCCTAAGGGCATTGGCTGTATTAGATGACCACCACAATGATTTTAGTAATTTACACTAGGGTCTGAACCTATCAGTTAAGTCATTTGTTTCTGTTGGGACAAGGGACAATTAGACTGAAACTGTTCTGCTACATCAAAGAGAACATAACCTTTATCTGTCTCTTCAATAAAACCTTCCAAGTCCATGTACTAGATGTAGATGAGGGTACCACTGGACAAGTGACTAAATCTAAAAATGATGTGGAAGGCTGACCTGTTCAGGGAAACTTCCACTGGGGCCCTCCTTGGCCCCATCAAACAAAAGGAGCACTTTCCCCTCCCCCCCACCACAAGTGTCTTTGACCTTTGGGGAGCAACAACTGATAGCAGAGGTCTGGAGGTCAGTTCTTCCTCCAGACTCCAATTGACACCTGACAAGGAGCCCCAAGTTATTCCTACTGGAGTATATGGACCTATGTCTTGGGGTACAATGGGAATCTTGCTAGGCTGCAGCAGTCAAATGCAAGTATGGATGGCCTCCAGGTAAGACCCCTGAGTTGCCTACCTGGAGAGGCTAAGGTCCATTCCTCTAGGAACAGAGTTTCTGCAGAAAAGCAGAAGTACAGTGGTTGCCTCTCTCCATTACAATTGACACTAAAAGAAAACATTTTGCATTTTCCCCTTAAGGTGATTAAATTAAAAAGGCTATTTCCATCCTAAAGATAAAAACAATTTTATTTAAAAAAATTCTGGAAGATTTACAATAATGGGCTATTTTTAAAAATTAATTTAAAATTCCTTTAATTCCTAATAAGGTTGTTTGTTTTACAGCCCTAAATTAAAGCTGGTAAAGAAAACAAAAAGGGTTTGATATTTTACAAACAAATGTAGAGGTTTGGAGTACAACCTAAAAGCAGTGTAGTTTAAGCAATTTTTGACATCCCATTTAAATAATAAAAGGCCTACTAATGGCCTCCAAAGAGGTACAAGCTACGACAATGTCTTCATATTTAGGTCTCCTAATACTTATTATGTTCAACAGACTAAACAAAATCACCCAGAGATGGAGTTGGCTACTACAAGAAAAGCATTTAAGGGCTATTGGACATGGTTGCAGATGTCTCGGTCATTGCTCAGCATTACTGGCCTGGGCACAGCCTCTGGGTGTGGCCACTACAGATTTGCAAGGGATGGACAAGGTTTCTTACCCTAGCAAAAGTGCTAAACTGCTAATTTGGAGGGATGCAGAAGGCCATTCTAGATATTTTTCTCCTTATTTCCTCCCCCAAATACCAGTCAATCTATGGGATCATGACATATTACAGTGTATGGGGGCATTGCAACAGGGACTGCCCAGTCTGGTAGCTATTCTTTACATTTTTCCCTATGGCAATTGATTTAAAAGACTGTTTCCTTTCTATCCCTCTCCGCCCTAAATATAAAAAAAATGTTTTGCTTTTAGTTTACCCTCAATCAGGCCCCTATGTGCTGTTTTCAATGGTGTTGTCTACCACAAGGTATAGTGAATAGTCTAGCCCTGTGCCAAGAGTTTGTGGCTTCAGCCATTTGATCTGTGTGACAGGTCTATCCATCTGCATACATTATCTATTACATAGATGGTGTTCTCTAGGCACATGAATGCACATGCATTTTACATCGCACATTTATCCAGTGTAGGTCTAGTGATAGCCCCTGAAAAGGTGCAAACTACAGCACCCTTTTCATATTTGAGACACCTTATTCAGCAGAGACAAATTGTGCCCCAAACTATTCAGAGACACTTTGCAACACTAAATGATTTTCAGACTCTATTTGATAACATTGATTGACCACACCCAGCTCTTCAGGTAACTATTTATGAGGTAAGTCCTCTTTTTAACATTCTCAAGGGAGACTCAGCTCCTACCTCTAAAAAGAACACACCATAGACTAAGAATACCTTGAATATCAAGTTAATCAGGTGTTCAAATGCTCAGCTCTTTATAGAGTTGACCCATCTTTGCCAACATTTTTGATTTTTTCCCAACTCAGTATTTGCCCACTGGGGTTCTTTGGCAGTCTCAGATGTCCCTTATAATGGCTACATATGCCACATACTCCACATAAAACTATTACTTCTTCAAATGCTATTCAACAATCTTCTAAATTTCATGCCACTTTTCATCAAAATGCTTCTGCGTTATGCAAACAGTTTCATTCAGCTGAGCACAGGTTCAGGAAATTGTTAAATGATATACATATATAAAACACTATTAACTTCTTAAATTCTACAAAAGATGGAAGTATAACAGCAGAAAGAAAATTTCATCAAATATATGCAAAAAGCTAGGAAGGATCCTTTGGAGAGATCTCCATACTGAGCAATGGAAGGGTCCCAGTCCACTACTAACCTGGGGGAGAAGGTATGCTGTGTTCAGAGAATGCTGAATGACCTACTTGAGTACTAGAGCACACAGTCAAGCCACTCCATGAAGCCAGATCTGGAGAAGTGAACAACAAGGATGCCAGATTCAACCTGGGGCCTATTAAAGGAATGACAAAATGGAAATCTAAGGTTTAAATAGATGGTAAAATATATAAAGATAACTGAGATAAATTTTACTAGTATTAGACCAAAAATATGACATGTGCATACTAGTTAGAGATGAAAGACTATTCCTTCCAAATTTTTCTGATAAGAGACCTCTTCTTATTGACAAATAACAAAATCTGACTAGTTTATTTACAGTTATAAATTTCAAAAAACAAAGCTTATCCTACAAGCAGATGCAGGGGTCAGGGGTTTGATCCCTGGGCCTGCCATGCTGACCCTGCCTCCTGGGCACATTGACATGGCAATTGAGACTGGGTGTGGTGACACATGCCTGTAATCTCAGCTCTTGGTAGGTTGTGAACATGCAGATCACTACAAGTCCAATCTAGTAGTGAGACCCTGAACACCCTGTAGACCCTTCCCTAAAATTAAAAAAAAAAAATTACGATAGAGTTACTATAAATTAATCTGGCCAGAAATATATAGTTGAGCACTCATAATTTTGTGAAGATTGTTATTTGTATATATGGTGTATTTGTCTATGTCTATGTATGTGTCATTGTGTGAATAGCTGTTCCCTTTTATTATGTTTTAGCTTATTGACTTTGTTTATCATACTGCGATTTGAAGTATAGACTTAAAAGCATGCTTTTTTTCCCAAGTTACCAGCTGGTCTAAGTGATATCAAGATGGGTTTATAGGCAGTTTCTCAAAAAATTTAAGTTAATTAAGCAAAAATTTATTAGAGGGGACAAATTATTCAGAGAGGAGTCCAATTAATGAATAAGAGATGTAGCCAAACTTTTTGCTCATTAATTAGGAGCTCTCAATAATTTCAATCATGTCTTAGGAGACACCCTCAACAAATTGGTCATTGGATTAAAGGTAAAAGTTTTTCAGAAAATTATAATTTGGTTTCTCCTAAAAATGATTTTGGTATTAAATTAAATTAGGAAACAAAGGTTTTACATATGTGTATGGTGACTGCTTATTGTTAATCTCACGGTGTCTTTATATCCATGATTCCCAGTGTACAGGTCTTCTAAAATGTTAAACAAAGATTGCTTATTGCAATAAGACTTTCTTTCAAATTCAAAAGAAAGGGGGGAGGAGAGAAAAAAAGCCTTGTTATGTATATGCCATTTATGGATAATTAGTTAGTTTAAAAAATTCTTGGGCCTGGGAAATGGCTCAGTGGAATAAGCACTTCCCTGGCAAGCTCAAGGGCCTGAGTTCAATCCCTGGTTCTGAAAAAAAAAAATTATGTATTAAATAGAGAAGATTTGTTAAATGGGTTATGTCATGTCAAAATGAAAATGTAAGCATGTCACAAAAAGTCACAGGATTGTCCTACTACAATATTGTATATGGTTTTATTTCTCAGTTTTTGGGTAAAAATGTGTAATTGTCTTTTTAACATTCTATAGGATTTAAATGTGAGAATATCCATGTTGGAAAACAACAGTTCCATTTTATGTCTAAGGTATTTGTTATTCAGATAGATAGTAATGTTAAAGTCAACAGCCTCTGTTACAGGGTAATAATGTCATTAAACTTTTCTTCAGGTTTAATAAGTAGTGTTTATGCCAAAAATTAGAGATAGATGGGCCAAAAAGATAGCCAATATTTTGGCTTTAGTCCTTCAAGGTCAGTGGGGGGACTCAGGACATAAGAGAACCTCTGCTGTGACATCCCGTAACTTAGTTGTGTCCCAAAATTTCTGATAAAGAAGATTATGGGGCCACAGAGAAAAGTGATTGACAATGGATGGTGTGCAAAATGAGTCACCTGGAGAGAAAAAATTCTCTTGGGCTCTCACAAAGAGCAAATTGGTCAAGCAATGGCAGTGACTTATACAGATGGCTGACACTGACAGAAGATCTAAGAAGTGCTATACGTGGTTCCAAGGCAAATTTTGAGGAGATTTAACTGACCTTGTCAGATAACAGAAATTACATTTGTAGTTATGCAGGTCTTGCTTGAACTTGGTCTTTACCATCCAGCAGAAAAGTGTAACCATGAGGTATGAAAACTAATGACATATTAATATGCTATGCTGTAAAAGGTTCATATCAACAACTGACAATTACCAGCTGTGCTAACTTACTACTATTATTGGACTTTGTAGGGTTATATTGCTAAATTTAAGTAACTACAATCTGACATCAAGTATGAAAAAGTCTTCTAATGACTTCTCCAAATATAGCTTCTTTAACTGCAGCAGAACACCCATCTCTGACAAAACAAAATAAAAAAGGGGGATAGGTAGGGAGCCACGAAAGCTGGAAAATCAGTCAAAGGTATTTAGGTGGGACTAGGCCTCAGTGCCTAGAGCAAACAAGTTACCTCATTCCTGAGATCAGCATCCTGACTGGTTAATGTCAGCTACTAATCACTAGGCAACCTTGTCACATGTTACTAACTTTGCAAAAGGTACAAATAAACATAGGTTTCATTGTGCTGGCATGAGTCTTGGCCATCAGGCAGACTACCAACCACCTAGCCCAGCTTTTGTCTTCTTGTCTATCTTTCTCATTCCTGTCATGATGTCTCCCCAGGTAGAACCATTCACAGTAAGACCAACAGATCCCTACAGGATACCAGCTTAGTTTTGAAAATATTATATTTATATTTTTCTAAATTAATATTGATATTGCAGCTTGGATCCCCTTAGAACATATTTAGATTGAGAATTTCTGTAGAGGAAGCTTATTGGAGGGACTTTGGAGAACCATGTTTGTGAGGAATTAATGTAAAAATGGAGAGAAACCGGACTGTGGTGTACAATGCACAGTAAAGACTTCTGGTGCTCCCATGGAAAGATCTAAAGTGGCATGTTCCTGGGAAATTGTGCTCACAGATCAAGACAGCTAAACTTTTATGTGTGCTGCCTGTGCAATGGGATGTGGATAGTGTGACTTAGGACAAACAGATCTTATTAGCTGAGATCATTTTCATCACCCCAGAGGAAGTCCCACGGAGCAAGTCAGCTGAGAGCCATCAAATGCCAACTACAGAGAAGGTGGCAGAATCAGTGCTTTTGTCCTGGAGGTTTGCTCTGGGCAGGGCACTATGACATCCCCAACAGCCAGATCCACATAATTCATATAAGATCTAGGAGCAGCTGCTCCCAGATCTCGTAGACTTTCTTGAAAAATTAGAAGGGAAAGGTTGTTGGGGTGAGCTACTTCACTTAGTCTCAAGGCTACAAGCTAGCATCTCTTTTCTATCCATTGCAGATTCCACTTGCCTTTGGCTACCATCTATTCTCATGTAGACTGCACATTAACTGGGATGATTGAACTCCTCAGCATGAAGGAGCTGTGCCCCTGGTCTTGAGGTTCTGTACAGTCTATGGCTGCTGAGATTATTCATTTACAAGCAAAATTGTACCAGAGAGTACCAAGAGAGTCAGGGTACTTTAATGCATTAAGTAACAACAGTCTCTCCTCCACCCAATTATCTCTGCCGTGCTGTGATCTCCTGGTTTCTAAACAAAAAGCATCTACAATTTAAAGAAAAGCAAGTACAAAAAATCTCTCAAATGGGTTACTGAGGATGAAGGTATGGTAAGACAGTCCTATTTCCCCTTTGGACCATGACCACATATGCTATATCTATTAAAAAAATAAGATCATGAAAATGTCATTGATTTGGGTGTGGCGCTACATTCTAGAAGAAGATTCCTCATTCTGCCAAGATACCATTGCAAGCCAGTGGCTGATGTATTACTCTTTCATTAGACCATCCTTGACCCTAAGGGGTCAGCTCTTCTAGGTGGCACACTAAGTGGACTGCTTTGTTATCTGACCCATGAAAATAAGTGGAATCCTGTGTCAGTGGAACAAACCCTGTATAAACTTGGACAGAAAGCCAAGATTGGATCAGAGAAAGGTCAACACATACAAACAATACATGTTGACTTTAGTCAAATGAAGTTAATGGGCTTTTAAAGACTAAAACAACCAAATACGACAAACTTGCAACAAGAGATGGGACAGTCTGCTTGAAGAATGGCACCATATGAGGAACTCATATATGGTCTCTGCTGCTAGTACACTACTGCTGCTAGTACTGTTGATGTGGGGCAACAGTAAAAACTAGATGACTTATGGTACTGGACCGATACATAGCCTTTGACATCTGGTGGTAATGTGCATTTGAAGGTCTTCACACACATGCCTACTCTCAGGCCCAGCCATATATAATAATTTTCTGGTCTACTTTACAGTATTTATCCTCAAAAGTTTTATCATGAAAGTCATTTTCCACTGTCCATGAATCTATACATTCCAATACCAGGGAACTTGAACTTTTTTTATATAAAGTACATAAGCATTCAATCCCCAGTTCTGCAAATAAATAAATAAATAAAATAAACAAAGTGGATAAGCAGATGCACTACACAAAAAGCAATTTTTCACCCCCAGTAAAAGCCTTCTGATTTTTTATGTAGGTCATATCTTTATAAAAAGTATCTTTTGTATTTTTTAAAATCTAGAGAGTGTACCTACCACTGTCTTCTCCTTCATCATGATCTCTCCATTTATTATCTGCTACAGTATGCATTATGAGCTGTCAGTACTCCATGTTCTATATACCAATGATGAAAGCATCACTGTCAGCTGGTCACTCAGTGATTTAAAAGAAAACTTGTTTTATTTCTTTTACTTTTGCTGCAAATTGTATTCCGCGTGCAAAATTTTACTGTTGTCCTCTGAAGTGTTAATACCCATGATGGACCTAAGAAAGAAAGATTATGCAGAGGGAAGAGGCACAATGAGATGCCACCACGGAAAGGTACCAGATGATATCAGAGGTAGCTGCAGACTTGGGATGGTCCTTTAGAACTGAAACACAAGTAAGGTTCTAGACCTTCACATATGCTCTTAGGTCAATCATTGACTATCAAATGCCTGGAGAAGACTGCAACTTTGGGAGAGGCAGTTCTTAAGGAGCCAGAGAGCTTCTCAGAGAACTCAACTAAGCACTTTCAGCCACTGGGTTACCCACAGGCTGTAGTTGGAGGAAAGAGGATAGGTGCTTTTGTTCTGATATGGGATTTTTTAAAATGTAATTTAGTCTTACTACACAGATACGACTCATAGTGATCCTCCTGTTTTCAGCCTCCCAAGTGCTGGGATTACAGGCATGTGCCACCATGCCCAGTTTCAATTAACATCTCAGATCACCCTAGGAGCAGGGCTAGTACAGAATGCCAGCGATCAAAACCCAGTTCCTGTGTCTGCCTAAGCAGGCGCTTTAGTCCACTGAGCTATCTGGCCGGCCAATGTATTTGGTACAGGGTCTCACTACACAACTCAGCCTCATAGTGATCTTCCTGTTTTTTAAGACCCTAAAGCACTGGGATTACATGTACCACCACACTGTGTCTCCAGGGCTGGTTCTGCACACCCAATAGTATTTTTTTATTTAAAAAAATAAATAAGTTTTCATATTATTAAAAATCAATCTTATCCCTGATTTCAGAGTCTTAAATATTTTTTGTTGATTCATATAATTAATCTAATAATTTCCCATATAATAAGTTTTGGTGTTCCATATTTTACAAATATAAATAATATCAATATTAATTTTAGTTGCTATTTCTTAATTAAAACATATTTGAAAGGGTTTTCCTTATTTTTGTGAATTTATAAATAAATAAATCTTCATCAGAAAGGACCTCACAATATTTCCTTCTTAAAATTCTAAAAATTGTTCTTTGATTGAGAAAAAGAAATCATAGGTAGACATGCTCTGAATTTCATGTGTTTGTTTTAATTCTGGCCCAGAGTAGCTCTTGATTTTAAGCTGGTCATTTAAGTTGTTTGCTCTTAAGATTTTATATTGGTAGGTGTCTAACTTATGCCCATATCCCTCATACCTTTTTTAATAAAACCCCAATGTTCTTCTAATATGAAAGTGATCATCTTAGAATTGTTTCATATCTGGGATGGGAGGATAGTACGATCAGAAGAAATAGAGAATAAACAAAATGCCTTTTGCTTTCCTTTGAAACTGTATCCCGGTTTTCATATTTTCATGATCATGCATATTTGCCAAGAGAAATGAGGAAAATACAGCTCATTAGATTTGCTGCAAAAACAGACAGGATCTGTGTCTGCATAGTAACCGGCAGCAAGATGGAGAAGGGAAGGCTTCAGCTGATGGTCCAGATACATGCTGGTACACACAACAGCAACAAGGCATCTGGATGGCTGACCAAATGGCCTAGTCATTACCAAGATGCTTGGTCTTGTGAGGACAACGCGGCAAGTGGGTCACAGGGAGGGAAATGAGGCACACAGGCAGAAATAGGTAGAATTATGTGTGATCCCAGCTAAGCATGTTTGAATGTGAATTCCTCTTCTGGTACCCTCATAAGTGGGAATGGTAGGCAGTCCACCATAATAGCAAGGGCAGCTATAAAAAGAGAAGGGATACAACTGATTTCAGGATAAATAGGCTTTCATTCTATTGCAAATAACCAAAGGAAAATCATTTAAAATTGAGTTTTCACCCTATTTCTGCTATTTGTTTTTACTCTTAAAAGTAAAATAATTTTTAATGAAATAAAATAAAATAGAGTTTTCTATGAACCATACTGAGCTGGTGTGTTTTCACTAGTTTCATCTTAAGCTCTTCCAAATTGCTTCCCTTCCAAAAGACAAAAGGCATCAGAACTAGAAAGAAAGATTCCTCAGATCCTTGCTTCCTATCAAAGCACGGCGAATGGTAAGATTAGAGTCCTTCTAGAGGATATGATGCCAATGAGTTAAAAGCATCAGATTCTAAACTAAAACTCAAATCAATATATCCAGGTTCCAGACTGGGATGAGATAGCAAGGGGATCATTTATCACCCACCTCAACCATGCAGCAAGGACCAGAGAACCACATATTTTTTCTAAAAAGACGAGAAAGTAAGCCTTTTCAGTGTTTCATTCTTTCTCTTTTCCTCCTCTAATTCTTCTTTTTCTTTTCTTTTTCTTTTTTTTTAAGGTACTGAGGATTGAACTCACAACCCTGTGCTTGCCAGGCAGCTGCTTATTTCTACTGAGCTATCTCCCCAGCCCCTTCCTCCTTTAATTCTGCTGTCCTGTTGCACCTTTTGATGGATGTGTTTTTTGTTTTAATGTGGAACCAAGCATTGAACTCAGGCCTTTGTGCTTGCAAGGCAAGCACTTTTTCTACTGAGCCATCTCCCCAGGCTCCTGTCGCACCTTTTGAAATATAGCTGGCTGTTTGACAATAATGAATTTATCAAGTGTTATGGTTAATCAAATGCAGCAAGGACCAGAGAACCACGTATTTTTTCTAAAAAGACGAGAAAGTAAGCCTTTTCAGTGTTTCATTCTTTCTCTTTTCCTCCTCTAATTCTTCTTTTTCTTTTCTTTTTCTTTTTTTTAAGGTACTGAGGATTGAACTCACAACCCTGGTTTAATCAAACCTTAATCAAGAAATATATTTTTTCTTTTGAAGATTTACCTTTATATTATACGAGTTATAGATATAAATTATATAATACAGATACAAGTATTTATTAATCATTCAACGTGTCCTTGAAATACTAGGCACTCAATAACCCAAAATGCCTGGAAAAAATAGTTCCTAGTACTCACTCTCTTCTTATCTCTCATTCATTCTTCAAAATCCTGAAATACTACTTCAAGAAGACAATAGCTTTAATTTTTTCAAAATTTTTAATAGATTTCAAATTGAAAATAAATTATTTACAAACATAAATGAATACAACAATAAAAATTGTCCAAAATAAAAATGAAGAAAGAATTTACAGATCAGTCATAATAGTTCACTGTGTCAAAACCAAGAAACTTATATTCATATAACTAGAATTCTCAAAGTAGAAAGGAGTAGGCAATAAATATTTAGAGATTTAAAATTTCAAAATTAGGTCAATTTATAATACCACAATTCCAAAAAAATGAACCTTTTGCACAAGAAATTTAAATAAAATCATACCAACATACACAAAAATGAAATTGTCAAAAAATTATTGTAAAGAAAATAATCATTAAAACATATACATAAAAATATTAACTATGGAAGAACATAACATCTTATTTCACATTACAAAGAAAAAAAGACCAAGTATGTAAGAAAATAGACTAATTACAGGACTGAAAGAAAAGATCTGTCATCTTTGAATTTTATACTTAGCAAACATACCTTTGAAAACCAAAAGTAAGATTTTCTAGTTATACAAACATGAAATATTTTAATGCCTCCAGAAGTAGCATATAGGAAATAACAAAGAGCATAATTCAAAAGGTAAGAGAAATTGCAGTATGCTCCCAGATGAACAATAAAGAGCTCTCAATATGATAGTTATATAGGACTATATAATATATATTAGATGAACCTTTACTTAAAGGTCATAGAAGATTTCTATGAAACAGTACCAATCTTATGTTGGGCTATACACATTTTTTTCATATATATTTGCGTGTATGTGTGTATTAAAAACAGGGAAAAAGTAATAAAAAGTCAACAGCAAATGGAAATATATTTTTTAAAGTTTCTAATACTAGGAGAAGATATCATATGATGTCTTTTAAATAAGTTGTAAGTCACACATATAGTATAAATCTTAGAACAAAAATTAAGATTAAGCAATATTCAGAAATTAAATACTAATTAATTAAAAATTAAATGTTTTAAAACAATTGAACTAAGAAAAAGTTTTCATGATAGCAAAGAAGTACTAAGAGTAAAACATAAGATAAATACTGGAATGGCAAGTAAATAACCAGCACTTCTAACAGTTTGAGGATAGGATATCACAAAGAGTTCTAGTGTGTTGTGGACATGCATAATGACCATGACAGTTACTGGTGGCCAGGAGTCACTTGTGGGACTGAGCTACAGCTATTTCCTTAAAATCCACCCTGTAGACTCAGATGGAATCATGACCCATAGGGTGGAAAAGAAGTAAATTTGTAGAGTGTGCTGATGGAAATATTTTGCTGCTGAACACAAAAGAATAACTGTAAGACTACTATTGTATACCTCTTATTCTCCTGTGTTTAATTGTTTGCTCTATTTGTTGGGTTCTTTCCATTCTCATTCATAGGGCTGTGATCAATTTGCTTCCTCTCTAGAACATCATTTAGTAGTCTGTATAGGCTTGGCTTTGTCATCATGAATTTCTTTAGTTGTTCCTTGTCATAGAAGTATTTCACTTCTCCATTACACTTGAAACAGAGTTTTGCAGGGTATATCAGTCTGGGTTGGAATTTGTTTTCTTGCAAGACTTGAAGTACTTTGCTCCATGTTCTTCTTGACTTGATGGTCTGTGAAGAGAAATCTGCCATTATTCTGATGAGTTTTCCTTTAAATGTGATGTTTCTTTTCTTTAGTGGCTTTTAGTATACTTTTCCTGTGCTGAATTTCTGGGATCTTGATTATTATGTCTGGGTGTGGTTTTAATTGGGTTGATGTTATTTGGAGTTCTATATGCTTTGGTTACTTGAATGTCAGATTGTTTCCCCATATTTGGGAAGTTTTCTGCTATTACTTCTGCCAATACTTTTTTATATCATTTGTATTGACTCCTTCTTATTGATGCCTATTAGTCTCACATTGTTCATCTTTGCATCGTCTTGTAGGTATTGAACTATTTTTTCCTGCATCCTAGTTGTTTTTAACAGATGTTTTCTTACCTTTTCACTAGCTGCAATGGTGTCTTTAAGGTCAGAAAGTCTATCTTCACTTTCACTCAAATGGTTTTGCCAGCTTGTGACTGAGGTTTTAATTTCTTGTATATCACTTTGAATCTGTTTCATATATTCTATTTCTTTCCTATATTGCTCATTCAAGTGTTCCGTCATTTTTATATTCTGCCCTATTTTTTTTTAAATCAGTGTATTCTTTTGAAGTACTTTGTACTTCTTTGATTATAGTTATCACTACATTTTTTATTCAGAAATTATTTCTGATCTGATTTCTTCTATATCTTTGCGCAGTTTTTTCTTTACTTCCAACACTATTATTTCAGAAATATCCAGTGTGTGGTTTCCAGTTTCCTCTATGCTAGTGTGTTCTGCATTTGTACTGGGTGAACTCAGGGCCTGAGACTGAATTTCATTCCTTCTCTTTGTCATTTTGTATACCACTGTCTTCTGCCCTTTGGTGTAGAGCTTAGATAGAGTTATTACCTTAGCACCAGGTCTGGATCTACTAAGTTCAGATTCCTCCAGGTGGGTGTTGTTTGGATCTGGCTGCGGTCTGGCTGCTATGCTCCACTTCTTCCTGCTGCAGCCCTTGAAGTTGAACCCTTTGTGTCTCTCTGGCAGGATGTTCTGCTCCTGAATCAGCTGGGTGAGTCTTGCCTCTATCCTCTTTGCAGGGAGTTCTGCTGAGGACTTCCACACTAAGCCTGCACTCTGGGTCAAATGAGGGTCTAGTGGGCCCTATTTGGTCTCATTCACACACTGGACCTGTGCTCTGGGTTGATTCAGGATCCTGCACATGCCGGACCTGAGCTCTGGGTCTATTCAGGATCCAGCATACCCAGATTGTTTCACTCCAATAGCTCTCATTAACTGAGCTCCAGTTAACTAAAATTTCTCTTGCCAAGGTCAATGATTGCCTCTTTCTTGATAAGTCCAATAGATAATCTGTCTTTCTCTGATATGAACTTCTAGCAGTGTCCCACATTACTGACTGGTTTCTCCTTTCAACAGTTCTCAGTCAGTCTTCTGGGATGCCATGCTTCCAGGTTATCGCACTACTTCCCTCTTCTGTCTCTTTTATGATCCTCATCCTACTTGTCCCCTACTCCATGGTCCTCTTAAATTATCAGGGGCCTGCCGTACACTTTCCTTTTTCTTCTCCTTGCATAATCTATTCTTTTCTATTCTCAATCTGAGAAAACAGAGCCATTCTAATGACTGTACAACCTCTAATCCCATATTTACTATACAATTCCTTATATTATGTGATTATACCTAAATTTTTATTTTCATCCTATTTTTCATGCCTGGATCTCAGCCCATGATAGCTTAGCTCTGTTGCCTCAAAAGTGCTTCTGTTTCAAACCAAAGAAAACTTCATCTTCCCCCACAAGTTTGACTCTCTTTCATTTTGATTTCTCACTGAATGCTATCCACAGTGCAAATTAGAAATATAGGTGACATAGTGAATACTTCTGCCTCTCACACTTTGCACATTATTCAGTACTATGGATTTTTTTCAGAACCAAAGATTGAACTCAGGCCCTTGTGCTTGCTAGGGAAGCGCTTATTCCACCAAGCCATCTCCCCAGCCCCAGTACTATGGAATTTAACTCAAGAATATTTTCAAATATATGTTCCCTCTTCCTTCCCCAATGCATACCTTACCATTTCTCTCCTACAAATTATCAGGTTTTTTTCATCCAAGTATGCAAAGTTAAAAGAAAATTATAGACCTTGTACATTTTTAAAACTAGTTCTTGAGGTTCATCAAGCTAGTATAAGAAAGGCTCCTTTGGAGAGACTGCTCTATTTCTTCACACTTCTTATGACCACATTTAGGTTCAAATAAATGGTGATTCATTTAAAAATCTGAATCACTTCTACCTCTTTTTCTCTCCCAATCATCCCTTTGACTCACATTCACACTTCATCCAAGTACCTTAAAACTCAAAAGGTTCTGGAGATGGTTCCCATCTGTTCTACCAAGCAGCTGTAGATACTTACTTTGCCAGAGAGAGCAACTTCAGCATTTCAGATACTTCCATTCATAAACAAGACAAACTCTTCTTTTACCAGCACCAAGCAGCTCATTTCTATAATGTCATATTATCAAAATCTTTCTCCTCAGGATTTAGAGAGAAAGGGAAAGGAGAGAACGCAGCACTGTGTTAATGGTTCTGCTTACCTCTTCCTTGGCTTTTTTTCAATAGTCTCTCTATTCCTCAGAGTAAACCTTCAAAAAATTAAATCCAACCATAGTTCTTCCTTGCTTAATGATTTCCATTGCTCAACTGTCAATAGGCGACCATCAATTTCTTTAAGTAGGGTTTTCCATCTTCATTTCTCCTTCATCCTTCATCTCTTACCATGTCCTCTTTCTTCCTCTCAGATATAGCTAAATTGCAATTCTCCCAAGTCCTGATACCTAGTAGACTTCTGTTATTTCTAATCCTTTGCATATATTATTTCCTCCAGCCCCATACAGGCACTCGTTACATCTCAGTATTAGGTTTAAGTGTTCTTTGTCTTCTCAATTTTCCTTTTTCTGCAAGCTGAATCTGTATCTCATCTGGGTATTTGTTTGTACTGTATCCTGTTTTTGTTTTGTTTGTTCATTCATTGAATTCTCCCAAAAGCAGCATAAAAAATTCAAATTGAATTCCTGGTTTCTTGTGACTAAAAATTGTGCTTCTCGCTTGGGGATCCCATTTATTTTCCATAGAAATGTTGACTGATTATTGTCTTCATGTGGAGGAGAAAGAAAGGGATGCACTTGCTTACTTTCTGTGTGTGTGTGTGTGTGTGTGTGTGTGTGTGTGTGTGTGTACTTTATAGCTAGAGTCATTCCAGTAGCTCTCTCAGAGGAAGTAAAGCCATGGGTCTGTATTTCAAATGTGCAGAGGAAGATAGTGGAAATAAGCTAGGAACTAGTATTTAATCAGTGTTGGTGTTACAGAGAGGTGAATGAGGAATTGTTATAGTATAACAAATTAAATACCTGTCAAGATACTCTGCAACATTAGCATAGAAAAAAATCACTCCCACCAGTTTTCTTGGCTTAGATTCAATGAGTAGTTATTGGTATCATTATTTAGTAGAAAAGTTTCTATTAACAGTGTTGATGTATCTCTGGCTCCTAATTTAAGTGTTGCTTTTTCCTGTTAGCCTGAAGGATGCTATTATCTGCTAGATGCCACAGTAGAAGGAAAGCAGAAGGAAGCTGAGAATACACAATCATGAGCTCCAGCAGTAACCATATTCAGGAGGGAAGCAATCTCTGGGGAAGGAATTGGGTTAACCTGAGAGGCTTTCTGATTTTATCCTTTTCCAAAAGTGTCCTCATACCTCTGATCAAATTTTGTGCTTTCCACCATGTTCTTCCATATAGTACATTGTAAAAATTCTTTAGCCTTTAAGGAGGCAGTGTGAGTACAGTAGTATATGAACACTTTACCAGCTTTAGAAATAATACTGAACATTTTTCTTGAGACTATGATGATTTTTGTTACTGTCCTAAATTGATTGAGTTATGAATTTTACAAACATCACATATTATTAGCAGTATTGGTGGAGCTGGAGAGTATTGAGCCTTCTCCTAGCTGCACGGCGAGAACCAATGGTGTGGTAGAACTTGTGGCCTTTTCCGAGGCCACAACTCTTGCGGCCTGCAGATGTCAGCCCACGCATTTCCCTGTGCTTATGGACTGGTTTGGTGATCCCCTGGGTGTCAGGATTTCTTCTCATGGCTTTGTGGAATGGATCAATAAGGATAACCTCAAATAATTTGTATGTGGAATCTTCACCAAACCAGTAAGAATTTATAACTCTCAGAGCCCCACAGTGGCATCCAGCTTGCTCCTCAGCAACAGATTGAAGACTTCGTGTGAACTTCAGCTGGTTAACACCGCCATGCTGGACAGGCTTGCCATCAGTTATTCCCTTAGGAACTGAACATTTGCGGCCACCGCGGTGCACATGAATCCTGTATATGACATACCCTTGCTTGGCCTTGTATCTCAGTCTGTGAGCTTTGTTCGGCCAGGTGGGGCAAGGAGCCCTGTGGAGCGTGGAAAGCTGGCGGTACTGCCAGCAGCGGACCCACAGTAGAGAGCGTATCATGTTGGACTACTTCCTCCACAGCTCCTGAGTGTACTTGTACGCACCCATCTTGGCTTACCTGATGACTGCCGCCACCTGAAAAGGAAAAAGCGAGGCTATGATGATTCTGTACGAAGTCAGCAGTAGAAGACAAAATAAGCATGCTATTTCACAATAAGGGAATAAATTATTTAGAGCCTTATCTTTACAAATCTTTATTTATCTTTTGGCCGCACTGACCTCTCTCCGAAAAAGTGTTGGAACACGAAAAAAAGATGAAAAGGTTTTGCATCTTTTTTTCCCTGAACTTTAATGTCAGACCCTTATAAAAAATTCCTTCACCTTGGCAATGGATACGTGGATATTGTCAAGCTCTTTTCTACAACATGAAATTACAAGAAAGAAAAAAATTGTAGAGTTTTGTTTACTAAGAAAAAACAAATGATTCAAAGCTTTTGTCTACTGAAAATCCTACAGAGCTGAGTCTTTATATCAAATCAGTGAATATATTCTTCAGCTGCTAGCTAGAATGGGCAACAGAATTCACAGCCATTACACATGCTCATTTAGGCAGTAATTTCACTTATCTATTATAAACCTTTATTAGAGTGCTTATCAAGTAGCTAAAATGAGACAGACTTTACTTTCATTTCTCCCATGTCCACTTACAGGAAGGGCTAACAATGAATTGAGTACACCTCTGAAGTAAGTAGGAGATATCCAGCTTCGGCTGAGACAGGAAAAGTTGTTTCTGTGTTTTTAGACATTGGCTTTATCTTCCTGTCTCAGGCTGCAGTGCTATCTGGAGAATACAGGAAAGCACACAATAAAGAATAAGTGCCTGTATGGTTTTCATTACAGCCTGAGACAGTCGATTGTTTTACAGGAACAGGACTCCTTGGCCCTTCGCTGGAGGGCTGGGGTGCACCCAACCTGACTACAAGATACAGCATCTAGGTTTTATATACACAGCATTATGCAAATATCTTCATACCCACACTTCAGACTATGCTAACAGCTGCTAGCAAAAACTACACATCCAGTGCAAGTATACAAAGCCAACACATTCGGCAATTGTGTTCACCACTGTGAATTGTGCTGCAATTTTTTTTCAGTACCAGGGATTTAACTCAGGACCTCGTGCTTGCCAGGCAAGTGCCTTTCTACTGAGCTATCTCCTGAGCCCCTGTGCTGCAAATATTATTCTACCTGAGATGGTTGTTTTAAATAAAGATGCTCACTTTAAAAATAAAAGATTTTGCATGCAATCATCTTCAAAAATGTTTTTGTACTGCCTGGCAGCATTATTATGTTTCTTTCTGAATGTGTTCTAGTTCCTAAGTTAGATCCCACTGTACCCAAAACTGTGATCTGCAACATGTTGAAACACTCCATTATAGTTACTTTTCAAGATCTTGTTGTCTTTATCCATCAGGAACAGACTAAATGTTGAAAATAGTGGCAAATGTAAGCTTTTAGGATGTTTGTCTTCAATCTTTGAATAATAGAGGTTGCCAGATGAGTGAGAAGACATGACAACAAAGCAGATTTTTTTAAGCTCAATTGTAGGAAACCAAAGATGTTATTAGGTGGTAATGGCTGCATGTTTGCCTTCCTCTGAGCAGAGGAAGCTCAGAAAATTGAAACATTTAGCAAAACCATCTTCCCATCAATATTAGATTCTTTTGCTCCAATTAAATTTCTTTTCTACCACTTCAAAGAAGATACTAAGACCCGATAGCATGAATGACTAATGACAGAAGTGAAATATCCTTTATGTGCACCTTGAGTTTGGTAAATTAGGCTGTGCAATAAGACATCAAGACAGCTCAGCAGACTAAGTGCCTGCTTGGGCAGACACAGGGATCGGGTTCAACCTCAGGCACCACATGCAATGCCAGTGCCACCTCCGGGGAAGCTGAGCCAGCCAACAAGTCCAGGCATGGTGGTGCGTGCCTGTAATCCCAGTCCTGGGGAGGATGAAAATGGGAGGATCACCAAGAGTCTGAGCTGCGTAGTGAGACCCTATACCAAATACATTAAAAAATAATAATAATAAGAGTGTGCAACAGTGGGAAAGAAAGAGTTTTAAAAATTGTAAAGTAACACTTAAGGTAGTATTAAAAGAATCATTAGGAGCATTGAGATTAGCCAAGTGCTTATTGTCTTTCACCACTTTGCCGTATTTAAGTGCCTTTAAATACATCATTTTATTTTCTTACAACCACCAGTGAAGAAACTAAAACACAATAAAGATGATTTTCAAAAAGTCACCCAGGTGATATGTGGTAACCAGAATTCAAAAATTCAAATATTCATATCTATATTTTCTATGTTATTATGAAAAATTAAAATAGAGCACAGTCTCATAGACACATGCAAACTGCATCCAAAGGAAGACAGGGTGCCAAGAAGAACAAATGCTAGGGGCTGCCATTCTAGAGAGCCAGACTTCTGCCAAAAGATGAGAAGTAGGAGTTTTCTTTCTGATTGCCTACACTTTTTCTCTTTTAGTGATACTGGTAAGTAAAGGTTTGAATATGTCCTTTATAAGCCAGAGCTTATTAGAGGCCTGATCTGAAGTAACGAGATCCTTGGGGGAAGGCAACAAGGAGGACTGCTTGAATGTCAACTCCTAGGGCTTGGACTTTTCTGCTATAAGTTGGAAGGGGGCAGAAACTGTCACTGTGGTAATGGCCACACATTTGCCTAGCTGGATACTTTATCTTCTCTCTTGGATTCTCATTGCAAGTGTGAGGACTTGGATTTGGAGTGATACTGACAGTCCCAAAGGAGCCCTAACAACTGCCAGGATCCACTATAGGGAACCTCAACAGCTGGTATAGGACTAACACATAATGCTTGCTTCAAATTGCAGAACTGATAGTTTGTTTTATTTTCAAATAGTAGATAGCAAACAAACAGTTTACTGACTTTATTAACCTCTAAAATTTTTTAGAATGAAAAAGACAAAGATTCAATAAATAATTTAGTACAATAATCAATTATTAGATAGAAATAATATGCTTTAAATATATCCATAACCTGGGGAGATAGTGGTTTTCTGGCTGAGGTAAACACAGATCTTCCCCAAAAATATCATTAATATGTAGCTAAACATATATATATAGAAACACAGTTCCAGGAAGGCTCATTGATTTGGCTCAGCATAGAATTCAATTTTCTATTAAACATTTTTTCAATTTTTAGAAGAAAAACTAAATGCTAGCATTATGAGTTTCTACCAGGAGGTTGAATATTATAATCAAATGATTTGATAGTCTCAAATACCCTAGAGCTATTTTCAAATTGCTTATTGATTCTTTATGATTTTTCCCTAGAATTGTTATTCTTCTCATCTACTGTTCTACAGTCAGAAAAGTGTGGCCATCGCAGACCTAAGAGTGAGCACAGGTAATAGACAAAAAGCATTGGAGAGCTTCATTACATTTCCAAGACAGCAAAGTAAGAATCACTATGCCTCGCTAGTCATCTTTGGAAAGGCAAAAATCATTTTGCTTTAGATTTTCTCTTTACCACCTCAGGGGTCTATAGAAATTTTCTGAATCCTTTGTCATTCTCACTCATCCTTGTTCTGAAAGATGAATACATTATGTTTGTTTTCATGTAATTTTATTCAATAAGCTCTGAAATTACAATATAGAAAACATATAATTAGGCAACTAAGCAAAGCAGTAATCATGTTGTACCAAACAGCAAAAGCCTACAACCGTGGCAATTAGTGGGGCACACCTACCTGAGTTCCAATTTGCATAGTTTTAATGCAAGAGTGATACTTCCGTATGGCTTACAAGAACAGATTTTCTAATCCAAGAGGATTTTTAACTGATGTGCCCGGCCAGCCAGCAGGTGCTCTTCAATGACCTGGTAAATTTGTGTCACCCATTCTAAAACTGCTGGCTATTTTTTTCATTTGTCTAATAATCCAGGAAAGGTTTTTATATTTCTAACATAAAATTTTAAAGCATTATACAATGTGATAAATGCCATATAGTCAATGTAATTTTCATAATGTCTCTTGAAGGTGAACACACTTTCAAATGGCCTCAACCAGGCTTCTCAAATAATTTGCTTAAGACACTGTGGGTATGTTGGTATTGATGAGTGATAAAAATTAATATTCTGAATTCAGAACATATTCTGAATTCTGTTTCTCAGTGCAGGAAAAACCATATTTTATGTTATCCTGAAGTATCCTATTTTTCCTGACACTAAGTGGATTCAATTTTTTAAAACAATTACTAAATCCTGAATAATCTCACTTTAACAAAATTGAGGAGTTGATTTTATTCCTTTTCAGCATCTTGAGGTAGTTACTTTTTAAAAAGTCTTTAGAAGGTAATGTGTGCACACAATGAGAACATAGAAAGAATGAAAACATTGTCTAATAGTAAAGGACATGCTAAAATCATGCTGAACCCAATGGTTTGGTTTTATTGATGGGGAAACTGGAATTTAAACAAGTTTAAATAATTTATGATTGGCTACATCACCAGTAAGTGGTAGACATGGAATTCAAAACCAGGCAGTCTGGCTCCAGTGTTCTGACATTGAATATTGTTTTACTATATACCTGTCTTTTATATCTAGATGTATTTGAATATCTTTTAGCAAAGATATCCACACAACAGACAGGTAACAGGGGCCAAGAAATGAAAATGGACATGATCCCTTCTAGCCAGTCTGTGCTGAAAGAAGTAAATGTCAGAGAGTTCTTACAGTTTCCTATAAATCTCTTCTAACCCTTACAGACATCCCAGAAATACTGAGTGATAACAGAGCAGCTCTGTAACCTTTTGATGTCTTTTTCCCTGTTAATCCTAGTTACAGGATGTTGCGCTTTTGAAAGACATTGGTCTCCAAAGTTCTCTCCCAACATAGCATGGTCTTTGAATATGCCTAAATTGCCTTGACAAGTCATAAACATATGGATTGTAGTTGCATTTCTATATAGACTTATAAAATTCTTTCCTATTTCCATTTTACTTCCTTTTCATATTTATGATTTGTTCAATCATAGTTCATTGAATATGTTGTGCTCAACATTAATAGAAGAGTAAAAGAAATATGGACAGGACATTTCTAACATCAAGGAAAGTTCAAAATAAAAAAAAAACCCATACAAGTGCAGACCAGATATACTGCTCTGATAATACTGCTGCCTGCAGTAAGATGATTCTGTGATGGGCGTTCAGTAATCCCACATATGGGAAACTGAGACTTACTTTAATAATATCAGAGAAATGAAAAAGTAATAAGATTTCATATTTTGGACAAAGAATGTCATTCTTTTAAAGTTTCACTCAAAATGCCTCAGGCCAAATCAGGATTCTGATGGAAAGTCTTCTTTCTAATTTCTAGACTTGTACTAACACTCTAGGTCTCAATGCATAGCAAACCTCTTCCATATAAAAATGAGCCTCTAACTTCATCACAGGATCCTATTCCAGTCATGTAGCACTTGTTTAACTACCAGTTAGCCAATTGTTCTAATCTTGTGCAATTATGCCTGCCTGAATATAACTTTGTAAAATCTTCAAAAGGATAATGATATGATATTTCCAAAGACACATATTTTACTTATGTGCTTTATTTTATATTAATGCTTAATATTTTTTCCTAAAAATTATTACAATAAGAGATTGGTAGTCATCCATTCCCATCAAAATACTCATCCCACTTCAAATATTCTTACCCATTGTTCTTTCCACTTTCTGAAGCAGTTCTGGGAGTTTTCTCATCTCTATGTGGCTCTCCTGATAGCTTGAATCAATTCAAAATGTTCACCTTTCATGGTCATTTTGACCTTAGGGAAGTAGCAGAGGTCACATAGTCCCAGATCTTCATAAATTTGATGAAGAGACACCGTAATATTTTCATGAACCTGTCTTTCTGTTAGACAGCCTTTCTGTGTTTTTGATCATACTAAAGGGGACTTCCAGAGCTGCATCAGAAACTGGCAAAAATATTGGGATGAGTCCTGCATGTTTGAAGAAGGTAGCGGTATTCTGAGGGCCATGAATGTCAATGTGTCATTCACTGTTATGCATTTTTAAACTTAAACATATACTGTATATGTTGATCACCTCATGTATTGACCTGTACAAGCAAGCAAATTAACTTTCTTCTTTGGACCATGATGGGATATAAGACCATCTAAAACTACTATTTTTGCAAATTTTAAATAGGCAATGCAATATTATTAACTGTAGTTTTGGTGTCTATATTGAAATTTGTGATTTACTCATCCTATATAAATTTAAGTTTGCTTTTTTTTCTGAATACAGTGGGCTCTATTGATGGTGTGCAATGGCAGCAAGCCAGGGATCCCAAGGCTACCCCCCTTCTAGGGGGCCTAGGGTGGAAGCTATGAGGGGGATATTCTCAGATTTGGGACAGAGTAGGACAGTGACTTCTACAGCCTGGTCTCTCTGTCATCCTTCTGGTCTTAGTGGGCTGTGGTGGGGGGACCACTTACTCCTCGGAGGCTATATGGACCTTGAGATCCACTACCCTATTGCTGTAGCCTAACTCATCATCATACAAGGAAATAAGCTTGATAAAGTCATCATTCAGGGCAATGCCAGCCCCAGAGTTAAAGGTGGAAGTGTGGTGTCACTGTTGAAGACACAAGACACAACCTCTGTGTAGCCCAGGATGCCTTCAAGGGGACCATCTGATACCTGCTTTACCACCTTCTTGATACTATCATATTTAGCCAATCTTGATGCTTGCCACTCCAGGTGGCAAGTTGGACCCAGCACTGACATGTTGGGAGTGGGCACACAGAAGGCCATGCCTGTGAGCTTCCCATTCAGCTCTGAGATGACCTTGCCTGTGGCCTTGGCAGCACCAATGGATGCAGGGATGATGTTCTGGGCAGTCCCTGACCATTACACCAGGCATTCAATATGGCTAAATCCATTCACTCCAACCTTAAGCATCTTGACTGGATTTTCTGCTTGCTGCATGGAAAGAACAGCTGTCAGCAGGCACACAGGAGCAGAGAGCTAACCTTAAGTTTCTAACCTTTGACCTACATCTGTTTCTTCACCATCCCTGGCCTTCGTAAATGCTCTTCTACTCTCTGGTTCTGTATCATCACTTTTTAATTCCACAAAGAAATGAAACCATGTTTGTACTGAATCTGGCTTATTTCATTTAGTACAATGTCTTCCAGAATCATCCATGTAGCCACAAATGGCAAGATCTCCTTTTATAGGTTTCAACAACAGTCCATTGAGTGTATATGCATATGTATATACCACAACTCAAAAACATAAATGTCTATCTAATGGTGGTATAACAGGGACACATGACAGTTCTTGCTGTACTCTTTGAAAATCAGATCTTTTATGCCTAAACCTAGCACCTTTATGGTTCATTTTACCTCTCTATATTACTCACATTGGTTTGTATTGTACTGTTTTGAGGAGAAAAGTTGGTGTCTTGTCTCTAAAACCTCTGAATACTGGGTTTCATTTAGTTATCTGATAGTGTAAAGTAGGTAGTCTTAATTGCTTTCAACTGTTTGTAAGAACAACATCACATGACCTTATTTCTCACTCTCAAGACTTGGGCATGTAAATCAGTGCATCAGCAGAATTGCTGTTTTGTGCGAGCTCTTTTCCTGGGTTTTAGAATGCCATCATTGTATTGTATTTTCACATGTTAAAAAAAGGCAAGGTATGTCTGTGGCTCCTTTTATAATGGCACTAACCCACTTATGAGGGTTACACCCACAATGCCCTTCTCCCACAACCCCAGTCTTCTAATACCATTATTTTAGGGATCAGAAATGCAACTGGTGGATTTTGAGGAGACACAGACCTTTAAGCCACAGTGAAGTATCCTAACTTAGGCAATGTATATTTGTGGCCATATATATATATTATTCTCTGGTGGTTATTTTTCTATGACAATTTATTTTTAGTAGAAATCTCTATTTAGTATTGTGCCTTTTGTTTGAGTATAAGTAGAATCAGGTCCTGCCTCAATCAAAGTTAAACCTGTAAGAATTTTGCATCTAAAAATTATAGTTTTTATTTCCTTTATTCATTACATACAATCCTTATAACTCATGGGAAATATATAAGAGCAGAAATATCTGTTATGTCCATCTCCTCATAAGTTTTTTTTCTGCCAGCTCTGTCTTATTTATGTTCTGTTCCTCTGTGGACTGCACAATGTGTTGAGAAACATTTATAGAATATGTATAAGTGCCAAGTATCATCTCAGTTCTCATGCAGTCTGCTAAATTTCTCAAACTAATTTAGAGGATTTATAGTACATTGTATAAATGATCAAAATATATGGTCAGTGTTTAAATTCTTTGTATTTTTAGAAGTTTTTTTAATAATAACTCAGTGTTTTTAATAAAAAATTGGTAATCTATAAATACCATTAATATACCTCACAGAGCTACATAAATATTCCTAAACTTCATTTAGAACTGAAAGAGATCTAGAATAGCAAAAGCAATCCTGGGAAACAAAGGAAAAGCAAGAAGAACCAAAATCCCTGACTTAAAATTATACTACAAAGCAACTACAATAAAATCAGCATGGAACTGGCAAAAAAAAAAAAAAAAAGAAAGAAAGAAAGAAAGAAAGAAAGAAAGAAAGAAAGAAAGAAAGAAAGAAAGAAAGAAAGAAAGAAAAGGAACCAGATTTGAGGGCTGGCCAAATAGTTCAGTGGATTAAAGCACCTGCAACTAGTCAAAGGGGACAGGGATTTGATTCCCCCGGCCTGCCATGCCGCCCCTGCCCCTGGGGCATGCTGAGATAGCAGTTGAGACTGGGCATAGTGGTGCACACCTATAATCCCAGCTCTTGGGAGGCTGTAAATAGGCAGATCACTATGAGTACAATCTAGTAATGGGACCCTGAAAACCCTAAAATAGATCCTTCCCTAAAATACAAAAAATACCCCAGATTTGAGGTTCAGTGGAACAGATTAGAAGATGCAAACACAACCACAAACTCACTGAGGCACCTTATCATGGCCAAAGAGGCCAAACATATTTACTGGAAGAAAGATATCTCTTTACTAAATAAAGTTGAAAAACTGACTTTCCACATGCCAAAGACTAAAATTAGACCCATGTCTATCACCATGAACTAAAGTTAAAATAAATCAAAAGTTTAAATATTAAAATGGAAACACTGCATCTATTAGGGGAGAAAGTAGGTAAAAATCTTGAAGACATATGGGGTGGGCAGAAAGTTCATGAATGAAAACCAAATTGCACAGGAAATATATCAAAGAATTAACAATTGGAATTTAGTCTTACTGAAGTTTTAGCACTTCAAAGGAAGTCACTAACAGAGTAAAAAGAAAACTTATGAACTGGAAAATAATTATAGTTAACTGTCCCTCACACCAAGGACTTCTAAATAGAACATATAAAGATTATTTTACAAATCAGGCTCTCAAAATTTAAAGATTCAATCAAAACATTGGTATCTCAAATAAATAAATACAAATGGCAATAAATATATAAAATGTTCAGCATCATTGATCATTTGAGAAATGCATATTAAAATAAAACTGAGATTTCTTCTTCAGAAAGAATAGCTATCATTAAAAGGTCAATCAAAAACATACTGGAGGGGCTTGAGGAGAAAGAAGCCCTTCTCCATTGTTGGTGGGAGTGTAGACTGGTATTATAATAAAAATCAGAGTGGAGACTCCTCAAAAATTGAAGATTAGAGATCCAATTCAACCTGGCTATTCCTATCAGTTTTTCCTTTCAGAAAAACTGAAAACACTACAGCACAACAATATATGTGCCTCCATGTTTATATCAGAGCAATTTGTCATAATTAAATCTTGGAAACAACCCAAATGCCCATCAACCAAGGAATGGATAAAAAAGATGTGGTATTTTTATACATTGGAGTACGACTGAGCTGTAAAAACAGATAAACTAGAGACTTTCATAGATAAATGGATGCAGCTAGAGAACATACTCATAAATACAATAAATCAGACCCACATGTACAAACATTGTATTGTCTCTCTAGTGTAAGAAACTGAAAGAATAAATAAAATCTGAAGGGTACAATAGATTTTGTAAAATGGGAAAACAAAGATCCAGTCCTAGCCCAGGCCTGGTGAGTGTGTGTGAGAGCTGCCTGCTAACCTGCGCTGGCGGGACCTGCTGGTCCAAGCCCAGGCACAGAGTGGGTGAGAACTTATTCCACCCCCTTGGGAGCCCCTACCACCACTCTGCAACACCCCCCCACCCGGCCCTCGGAGTGAGAATTTCTGCCGCGTTCTGGGGTCCCGCAGATCCAGCCCTACCCAAGGTCCAGTGGATGTGTGGGAGAGGTTCCTCTCCCCCTTACTGTACCTTGTCCCCTCCAGACTCAGCTCAGGCCTGGACTACAGGCCTGGGGTAAAACCCTACAGCTGCAATTCCTTCAGAAAGAGTAGGGGAAAAAGCCACCCAGCTAGTCCAGGAGCAGAACATCTTGCCAGAGTGGCAGAACAGGTTCACTCCAAAGGGCAGCAGCAGGAAGGAGCTGAGCACAGCAGCCAGACTCAAGCCAGGCACAGTAGGATAAATCCAAATTTTGGAGATCTGCACCTGAATTTCAGTAAGTACTAAGGTTATAACTGCACCAAAGTTCTACAACAAAGGTCAGAAGATAGAGCTATACAAAATGGCAAGGAGAAGGAACAAAATGCATCTCAGATGCAAACCCACACATAACAAGTGATGACGACACAAACACAAAACAAATTGGAAATCACACAGCTGAAATCAATGAATCAAAAGCTTCTGAAATAAAAAAAACTGAAGGAAGGTATAGAGGAAAACAGATTGGAAATGAAAAAAGACCCTGAATTAATAGCACCTGCAGTACAGAATAAAATGAAGAAACATATGGAGGAAACCCAGTGCCCACTCAAAACAAATGCAGAGGAAACTAGTTCAGCTGAATTGTATGAATTAATAGCGTCAATAGTAAATATGCAACAGCAGAAAGTTATAGAGGAACTCAGAGTGGAATTTTCTGTAATAGGAAAAGAATTCACAGAACTCATAGCATCTGAAGTAAAGAATCAACTACAGAAACATAGGGAGGAAACCCAATCTGAAAAAAACACTGTAGTAAAAGAATTAATAACTGCTTCTAAAGAAGACACTGATAAAAAAAAAATAGAAGACATCAGAAAAATGATGAATTCATTGAATGAGCAATACAGGAAAGAAACAAATCACATGAAGCAGAGAAAAGACATATAGAGGAATTTAAAATCTCAATTACAAGCTTGCAAAGCCATTTAAGTGAAAGTGAAGAAAGAGTTTCAGATTTTGAAGATGCTGTTGCAGCTAGTGAGAAGGTGAGAAAGGATCTCTTTTAAAAAATGCAGTAAAAAATAATCCATCACCTGCAAGATGATGCAAAGATGAACAATGTGAGACTAATAGGCATCAATGAGAAAGAAGGAGTCAATACAAATGACATTAAAA
>NW_004524624.1:13738715-13740540 GCF_000260255.1 Octodon degus | reverse complement strand
TATAAAAATGAAGTATAAGAAGTAAAGCCATGGTGTTATGTTGAGCTGTAGGGGACTCAGGTCAACAATTTCTGACATTGCCAGTGAAGAGGAAGACCCAATACTATTATGGACTACTGGACTCTTTAGAATATTTTGGTGAGTTAACACACCTATAATATTCAAATAAAGGAACTAAACAAAAAAGGGGGATACAGATGAATGTCCATTTTGTATCTGTGTATTCAAAATTGTTAGGATAAATACATAGTTACATTCTCTTAAGGAATAGAGGGATTTGTTGTAATAGTGTTTGTGGATAGGATATCATGTCTGCATCTTGTACAGCAAATGACCACTAGGAAGAGAGTATGCGATATGTTAATTATTGAACCTGTCACACCAATTTGATTTGAAACTGTCTCATTGCTCTTTGTCTCTCAATAAAATTATAAAGAAAAAGGGAATACAACTATTTAAAAGGAAAGAGAAACTAGAATGATAGAGGACAAAAAAAGCAAGAAAGCAAGCAAACAAGTAAGAGAGAAAATAACATATTTTTGTATACATAGGCTAGCCTGGATAATTGAACTGTTGATTTCTACTGGTTTATTTTTAAAAAGTAATTGATGCTTCAATTTTCTTTTTTCTTAATTTTAATTTTTGAGCAATTTTCGTGCTTATTTCTGCTAATAAGACAACAATATGCAATGTTAACAATCATTGTTCAATTGTGATCATGTTTTATGAAAATTCTGTACCATTTCTAATTTCTTTTTACAATTTTTATTCTCTTTAAAAAATAAAAGACTTATTAAAGTTAAACACTCTTTCTCCTCAAAATAGTCACCCTCCCTTTGAGCACACCTATCCCATCATTCTTGCCACTCTCTGAAGTTCTAGAAGTCCTTTTCATGAGTTTCTGTATGAGGTGTGATGAAACATAGAATGAATATTGCTACAAAATGCCATAAAATCTTTATGGTGTGTCCTAGCTCCCTTTTTTTTTAATCACTTCTGGCAGAATGTAACTGTTAGCTCTTCTCCAAAGTCAAGACAGCCATGAATGGACTGAACTGATTCAAGAAAAGAAGCACATGGTGGCACACTCCTGTAATCTCAGCACTCAGGAGGCTAAGGCAGAAAGACCACTGCAAGTTTGAGATGATCCCAGGCTACAAGTGAGTTCAAGGCCAGTCTGAGCTGCATAGGGAGATTCTGTCTCAAAAAACAAAAAAAGTAAAAGAAAACAGAAAAAGAGGCAATAAATAAACTCAAGAAAGACTTCCAGAACTGCTTCAGAAAGAGAGAAGAATGACAAACTGAAGTGAGAGAGAATATGGAAGGCATTAATTTAATATAGTAAAAAACAATGTGTCTTTTACTATAATCATTGTTTTTAAGTTTAACAATTTAAACTTAACCATAATTAAAACCATTAATTGAACCATTTAATTAAACCACAATTAAAAGTTTTGATTATACCTCATATTCCATATATGAATTTGGAACTTTTTATTTTTTTTCACTTTCAGGGGCAACAACAACTTCAAAATTTTATTTCAGCACAGAGCCTTTTGGCTTTTCAATAAGGTGTCTCAATTACTCTTCTTTTGTTGCGGGGACAAATACCCAATACCAAAAATGAAGGAAGGAAAGGTTTATTTAGCTCTCAGTTCCTGGAGGGTTCAGTCCATACTTGGCTGTCTCCAAGGTGGAATGGCACAGGGCAGAGAGAACCAAGTTCATGGCTGCAGAACAACAACAATGGCAACAGAGCAATGGCTACAAAGAGAATCTCTCTCTCTCTCTCTCTCTCTCTCTCTCTCTCTCTCTCTCTCTCTCT
>NW_004524624.1:13727745-13738615 GCF_000260255.1 Octodon degus | reverse complement strand
ACTAAGAAGAATATATGCAGTGTATTATTTGTTGAAACTGTACTTCCGATTTGATTTGAAACTGTCTCATTGCTGTTTATCAATAAAATTTTGAAAAAAAAAAAGAAATGCCCAGATATATTCAGTGTGAAAAGAACAACTCAGAAGCCTTCAACATACCCACAATTTTCCAGTAAGGGATAAACAGTCGATGTCCCATAAATGCAGGATACTGATGAAGCTTGACACACAGAGCCAGGCAGTGACATACTTCCAGTGGAAGCCACATACCTGCCTCTTGTATCTATCACTGTGGTACCTATGACTTCATTCTGTATGCTAATTAATATATTCTCTATTGGCATCCCTGCAGTTAGATCCAGTGCTGGTCTAGGAGAGACTTGAAGACAGTGGGGCAGGGGGCACACTCCCCTTTAACAGTGTCATCTGGGACCACAGTTGTTGCCCACACCAACATGGCAAAGGCCTCGCTATAAGGAGAAAGAAAAAGTACCACTCTAAACTTTTACTGTGGCTCAAAAAATGCAATCTGTGTCCAATAAGGTTCAAAAGAAAAAGAGAAAGGGCACAGGGCTAGTTTGAATGCCAGGTAGATGCATCAGAGGTGTTTACACAGTGAGTTTATAGCTCCCTTGCTACCAATGTGCTGAACTTTTAGCAGATAGAAGAGAATCCTAGAGTCTCAATTGTAAAGGCACAGCAGGAATGTTATTCTCAGCTATTCTTGCTACCATGTTAATTTATATAAACAGGTGAGAGGACTGGATTGCATTCTATTGCACCTCCTACGAGGATAAAACCTACAGTCTTCCTTTAAGTTGAATTCAGTTTAAATTTTTAAACCAAAGGCAAGATGAGAATACATTTTTAATCATAGTACCATTTTGGATAGCCCATAAAATACAGGAAAAGTGGGACCTTTCAGCAAAAATCTCCAGTCATACAAACTACCTTCTTCTTCTGTTTTTTTTGTTTGTTTGTTTTTTGTTTTGTTTTGTTTTTGTTTTTTGTTTTTTGTTTTTTTAAAGAGAAGGATTTTTTTTTTTCTGTCTCAGGCTGCCTTAAGGGTGGGTCTGGTGTGGCATGTGGGGATGGGGATTGAACCAACTGACTGAGTTTGCCTGAGCAGGCACTTTAAACAACTGAGCTAACTCACAAGCGCCCTGAACTACTTTTAAAAAAAAAATCCCTGTTCCCTGGCTGATGCACAGGGTGACCCAGAACACCATGGTGTGGCCATTGCAAATTTTGGGCACAGTTTGTCTTTTCTAGTCTGCAATTGGCCCTGACACCAATCTGTATTTGCCAAATGCCTTCAAAGTTCACAGAAAACTGATTTTATTTATTTATTTATTTATTTATTTATTTATTTATTTTTTTGGCTGGCTCCAAATGCCTTCAGGGCATGTTTGACTGGCTGGAGTTGTGGGGATCGAACCACAGCAACCTGAGGCTGAGTGCTTTGTGGAAGCAGCCACTTTAACAACTGAGCTAAGGGGCAGGCCCCCCAAAAAACTAATTTTAGATAAAGACACTCTCTCTCTCTCTCTCTCTCTCTCTCTCTCTCTCTCTCTGTCTCATATTGCATTCAGTCTTTCTGCTCCAGGCTGGGGCAAGTACACATACCCATAATCCCAGCAGTACTAAGACTCACAATCCCAGCCTTGCATCACCCATAATCTCAGTGGATCATGACTTAATCGCAAACTCTTGAAGTACCCATCCCATGAGGCCTTGGGGGAACAACAAGACACAAACCATAACATAAGGGAATTTTAATATTAGTTGAGAAAGGGCTACATTGTTGACTTTAGAACCTACCATCTGGGAGGTTCATAGTCCTTGTGACATTTCCTATTCCGTAGAAATTTGAGTTACGGAACCTCAGAAGTGTATCTGTCTGCCACAAGTACATAACTGGAACTGAGGTCACAGAGGTTTTGAGTGGCTTTATGGAGTGAAGCCACTACAAACTGTGAGCTAAATAAACCTTTCTTTTATAATTGGGTGTTGGGTATTTTGATGAGAGCCATGAGAAAAGAAACTAAGATACATTTAAATAGGAGGTTTGAGACTAAACATACGTCCATACTATTATAGTCTGTATGTATTCGCTCCCCTCTTGCAGTCATTGGAGCATGACTCAAGAGTTTGTGATTAATTCATGAGCCAAGGTTGGAATTATGGGTTTGAGTACTTCTGGGATTATGGTTGTGAGTGTTCCACCTAGCCTGGGACAGATAAGATAAGGAGGAGAAAGACTTGCTCTCTGTAGCTATTGTTGCTGTTACTCCTCCCTTTTTCATTCTCTTGCTTTTTGCCACCACCGTGAATGGTTTCTCTCTGCTATGTGCCACTCTGCCTTGGAGCCTGCTGAGTACAGACTGAAACCTCCACTGACTGTGAACTAAATAAACCTTTCCTTCCTTTATTTTGGATGTTGGGTAGTTTGTCCCAGCAATTAGAGAAGAGTAACTGAGACACATACACATGTCTGGATCCAGATTATTTTCTAATAATATCTTTTAAAATAAATCTTATTGTTTGTGTCAAACCTGACTCCAGGGCTGTCTTTTCTGACTATTACTCTGATAAGCTTACTCCACCTTGTTGATCATCAGGAGAACCTAAAGTGTAACAAGCTTGGAGATGGCTAAAAGGCTTAAAAAGAGATTCAGTAAAGAATCATTAGGAAACAAAAAAAGAGGCATTTGGCCTGACAAAGCAAGACTAAGGAAATAACTCACATGTAGCTGTATTGAAGGCTGGACACAGCTTTTATAACAACTGTGATGAGTAACACATACTAGGGTATAAATGTGAAATGTATTAAGTATGTATTGTGAAAAATTCGGATAAGGCATGAAAAATTTTCGAACATTAGATGTATGAAAATATTTTTAGGAAAAATTTATTAAAATTTATATTTAAAAGATAATTTAACTTTAATGATTACAGTATGCAATATAACAACCATTATTGATTTTCTGTCATCTTATTTTGAAATTCTGTATCATTTTAATGTTTTTTAAATGTTTATTGCTTTTAAAGTATGAAAGATGATTTTAAAAGATAATCTAGATCCAGATGTATGTATATGGATGTACGTTTAGCCCCAAACCTATTCAGTTGCTTTTCTCATGTCTCTCATCAAAATAGCCAACATCCAAAATTAAAAGAGGAAAGCTTTATTCAGCTCACAGTTTGTAACTGTTTCAATCCATAGTTGTCTAGCTCCAAAGTAGGGTGGCATTGCAGAGGGGCCTCGCAGAGGCAGAACAGCAATCCATGGAGCGGCAAGGCAGGCAGAAGCCAGCAGGCACAAGCAGTGGCAACTTCTTTCTATCTCTTTATAGCCCATCCAGTCTATGTGCATTTTAGGTAGCGCTACTCACACCTGAATGAGGTACTCTGAATCCCAGCATCACAGGCCTCTGAGCACAGGTGGCTCTTTGAGATTTAGACAAAAGCCATAAGAAAGCCCAGGTGAAAGTGAAGCTTGGTTTAGAGCCCCACCTGCTTCTGGGACCATTGGGTTCCTCAGGGCACAGTGGAATAATAAAACATGTTTATCTTTGCCTAGAAGAGGTTTATCTTCCTGGAGAACCGCCTTTCAAGAATGCATTGTCTTTGATATTCTGGGAAGGGCTCTTTGCCAAACATTAGGAAGTAGTTTGACAATGCACATGATAGTCAACCCTCATTGATTCATGTGTTTTTAACTACACTGAATTAGACTGGGCATGGAGACACCCACCTGTAATCCCAGCTCTTGGGAGGTTGTAAACAGGAAGATCACTAGGAATCCAATCTAGTAGTGAGACCCTGAAAACCCTATAGACCCTTCAAAAAAGAAAAAGAAAAAAGAAAAAAGAAAAAAACAACCTATAGTGAATAAATAGTTCTAAACAGAAGGCCTTGTACATGGTGGGTTCTTCAGAAGTATTCAATGAACAAATGCTTTTCTTTGGTACTGTACAAAGTTCTTACTTTCTAAATGAACTGATGAAAAACAATGACAAATCAGTGTCGCTCAGTTAATTTTGGCTTCCTATCCTTTCTAGACAGTGTATTGGATTTCAACCCATGGATGACTGCCAAATATACAATATTTCCAGCTCTGTTTGTGCTTGTAGCCTGAGCAAAAGCTTGATGGTTTATGGCAGCAGAAACACGAGACACAGACATGGAGCCAAACTTCCTCAGTCAATATCATCTTAGCCAGTGCTTCAGAAATGTTTCCCGTAGAAACATCTTCTGACAGTAATGAAGGAGGGAAGGATATATTTAAAAGAGCAACTTATAAATATGAAACAAATATGCTGGATTGAACCTATGTTACAAACAAAATTTTCACTACTGATTTTTCCTCCTTTTCTTGATATGGGTTTAAGTGGTTGTAGGGAATTGACTTTTGGCTCTACAGCATTACAGACTTTAGATTTAGAAGTCAATCTGCTATCAAGTCAAGTTCCCTATCATGTTAGGGATGTAGCAGATGTTTTCAGACCTAGTATTTAGGCAAGATTTTATCTTTACAGACCAAAAGTCATTTTGTTCATATTTATGAAGTCCATATTTTATGATGCTTTCTTAAGCATTTTTTAAAATTTTATTTATCAAGTGAGTGACATAAAAATAACTGAAATAAAGAAAAAAGGTGCCTAAAATATCACCACTCATGTAGAAAATATCTTACTTTTCAGTGATTTTTTATATGACAGACAGCTAATTAGAAATTAATACACAGAGAGGAACTGGGCTCTCAAGGAAATCAGTGCAAAACTAAAGACAAAACTGACTGAAAGAGCATCTGAAGAAACCCAGGCTTCAAGAGAAAGATGCAGTGGCCAGGCCCATATGCTTCCCTGAGGGATAAACAATAATTTGAGCTGATGTTAGCGTCATCTGTCATACTAAGTGCAGATAGGCTTCAGTCACCCATCTGGGTCACCAGCTCATCTGGATCTATCCCTTCCCCCTAACTGTCTTTCTTCTTTCCATACAGCCTTGCTACATTTCCCTATTGAATCAATATTAGCTAAGTAGCTATAATTGTAAATCTCTAGACTGATGGTAGTTTTACCTGCATTGTACCCATGCTGTGATTTTGTTTATAAATTTCCCCAACAAAGGGCCTCACTCGCCACACACCTTTGAGACCCCTCCTGGAAATCCAAACTATTCTTCTCTCCTTATTTTCAGTAAAACATTTCCTAACTTCTTTCTCTGGTTTATGACTTTCTTCCTCAATGTTATGGGACCATGAACTTAGCACATCTAACGACTGACAGGTTGGAGATTATATTTCTCCTATATTACATGTCAAATGAATATTATATGGTGTTCATCAAGGTACACATGGAATTATTTCTTCCATTTTTATGGCAAAATTGATGTTATAAATATTTTCACACTGAAAAAAATTCATCAGTTATCCTACCTTTGTTTGTTATTGTGGCGCTGGTGGCAAATGTATTATGTCTTGGACTTCCTCTATTATTTGAAGCTAAGTTTCCAAGTTTCCTATTAAAACACTGAAACAAAAGATGTGTCACAGTGGGAGAGCACATACCTAGCATGCTGACAGTTTTGTGTTCATTTCTGAGCACCAGAAAACCAAATAACAAAATCACCAGAATTAACTTCACATATGTATTTTTCTTCCTTTTAAAACAGCATAAAGAAAAAAAAATCTATTGCCTATGAAATGCACATTCCAATGAAGAAACAGAAAAGAACTGAAACAATTGAGTGGCAATTCCTGTATCAACTGCATACAAGGAGAAAGTTATACAATGCATAAATATTTGTAGTTCTTTTATCAAGCCTTAAAAGATATATAGATTTTTAATGAGATATGTGGAAGCAAAAACAAAATTAGAGAGATGGGGAAGACATTGTACAAGGGCATCAAGATTGTAAAGTCTAAGGGCCAGCCAAATAGCTTGGAAGATTAAAGCACCTGCAAGTAAGCACAGGGGCCAGGGAGTTCGATCCCTGGAACTGCTATGATGGCCCCGCCCCTGAGGTGTGCTGAGACTGCAGTTGAGACTGGGCATGGTGGCACGTGCCTGTAATCCCAGCTCTTGGGAGGCTATATACAGGCAGATCACTATGAGTCCAATCTAGTAGTGAGAACCTGAACACCCTTTAGACCTTTCCCTAAAATAAAATAAAATAAAATAAAATAAACTTTAAAAGAAAGACCGCAAAGTCTGATAGTTGTCAGTGTTAATAATTACAGGTCAGTGTGAAGTCAGGGTCTAGAGGGCAACCACATAACAAAGGACCCTGTAACATACAGCTAAAGAGCTGAATTTTTATAATGTAGAGAACAACATGGTTGCTGAAAGATTTTAAGCACATGTGATGTGCAATATGATTTCTACTTGAGCAAGACATTTCTGCCAAACATGAAGAAGAGAGATTTGAGAGATCAATTGTTGTAGATAGAGAAGCCTGCAGTTATGGTGATACTTTAAGTTAGATGTGAAAGAGTTTGGATACATAGAGCTTAATAATGTTTAATGTGTGTGTGCCCCCAAGAAAAAACTAAAGTTTTAATTGATTTCTAGATTTAGCACTTGAAACAACTGAGTAGATGACATCACTAAGGGAGATTGTTTACCATGAGAAAGGTCCATGACACGATGGAGAGGTGAGAATGGTTATGTGGGAGGGAAGAGGGAAAGACCGCAAAGCAAGGAGCCTAACAAGATAGTAGTGGTGGAACAAAATGATTGGAACAATAATTTAGATTTTAAAAAAGCTCCTTTTGCCTGGGAAGACCTTTCTGAACTAAAGTAAACATCACCTATTCATGGGAGTTTTCTATAGCATATAGATACTAATGTGCTGTAAAAGTTGTATGAAAAAATTTAGTTTTCCTAACTTATTTTTGCATTTTAAGCTTTCATTTTATCTATCATGAGCTTAATAATTTTAATATTTTTTTATTTATTTGAGAGAGAGAGCGAGAGAGAGAGTGTGTGGTGTGTGTGTGTGGCCAGCTCAGCCCACCAGGGGGCGGGGCTGGCTGGCATGTGGTGCTGGGGGATTGAACCGCGGTCCCTTGATGCTTTGCCAAGCTTGTTCTAAGTAGGTGCCTTAGACCACTGAGCCATCTCTCCAGCCCGAGCTTAATAATTTTAAAACAGTTCAATTGTGACTCATTACATTTATTCAACATGATACATTTTACCAAAAATGGAAAAGAAAACAAAGGTATTATTTACCTGGGTACCAGAAGTAGAAACATTTCAGACTGAACACAACCATAGGGAAAGTACTAATGACAATGTGTCCTATAACGCTCAAGAAATAGCAAAAGGAAAGCCTGTCTGGAGCTTAATGAGTCAGCTTGCAGTAGTGCAAGGCCAGAGGCCATGGAAGAATTGAAAATGGCTTAAAAATGTGGCTTTTACTCTGAAACAGTGTCACTGTCTTGGAATTGGCCAAAAAAGTGACATAATCTGACATTTTACAGAGTGGATTTTCAGTACCGAGTTAAGAATAAGCTAAGAGTGGGATGACATTGAGGGAAGTAATTTAGAAAAAGCAATCTGGTTAGTGATGATTACAACAATCTTAGGAGATGACAGTGACTCTGACCCTGGTAATATTAGAGGAGATGACAGAAAGCAATCAGAGCACAAATATATATACTTTGATGTGTGAGACAAAGGGAAAAGTACAGGTGAAGCTAAGATCTGTGTCTTGGGTAACTGGCAGGATATCCCTGCAACACTGCCGATAGAATGGGGACAGTTGGTTCAGTGTCAAGCATGTAAAATTTGAGATATCTATATCATATCTCCAACTGAACTTAAAAAAAGAAACCCTCTCTACTCTTTCAAATTAGACTAAAACAAATAATCAAAGAACACACTGGATCACTAATAACTCCATGAATATTGCTTTATTTTTTACCTGTCTTTATATTATTTTTGTACTTGTTATTTTATTAGTGTTTGATTACATATCTTTCACATCTGACAACACAGTTTTTTTAGCATTAGCTAATTCTTTTTTTATGTTGTAAGTCAAATATACAGTATAAATATTAAAATAAAAAATAAGATTAAGCAATATTCATAAAATTAAATACCAATTAAAAATTAAATGTTTCTAAAAAATTGAACTAAGAAAAAGTTTTCATGATAGTAAATAACTACAAAGAATAAAACATAAGATAAATACTGGAATGACAAATACATTACAAACACTTCTAACAGTTTGGGGATAAGATAGCACACAAAGTTCTATTTTGTCATGGACATGGATAATATCCATAACACTTACTGGTGGCCACGTGTCACTTGTGGGACTGAGCTACTGCTATTTTGTTGATATCCACCCTGTAGACCCTAACAGAATCATGACCCATAGGGTGCAGAGAAGTCCATTTGTAGAGTATGCTAATGGAAATATCTTGCTGCTGTATATAAAAGAATAACTGAAAGACTGCTTTTGTATACCTTTTATTCTCCTATGTTTGTTTGTTCTATGTGGTAGGTTTTTTCCCTTCTCATTCATGGAATTGTGGTCATTTTGCTCCCACTCTAGAACATCTTTTAGTAGTCTGTGTAGGCTTGGTTTTGTCATCATGAAATTCTTAAGTTGTCCTTTGTCATGGAAGTGTTTCCCTTCTCCATTATACTTGAAAGAGAGTTTTGCAGGGTTTAACGGTCTGGGTTTCAATTTTTTTTTTTCTTGTAAGACTTGAAGTACTTTGCTCCATGCTCTTGGCTTGTGAAGAGAAATCTGCTGTTTTCGTGATGGGTTTTCTTTTTAACATGATCTGTTTCTTTTCTTTAGTGGCTCTTAGAATACTGTTCTTGTGCTGAATTTCTAGGATTTGATTATTATATATCTGGGTGTGGTTATAATTGATTTGATGTTATTTGGAGTTCTATATGCTTTGGTTACCTGAATGTCAGAGTGTTGCCCCATATTTGGGAAGTTTTCTGCTATTATTAATATCCATATTCTTTTTATATTATTTGTATTGATTCTTTCCTTCTCATTGATGCCTATTAGTGTCACATTGTTCATCTTTGCATCATCTTGCAGGTGTTGTATTATTTTTTCCTGCATCCTAGTTGTTTTTAAGAAATGTTTTCTTGCTTTTTCACTAGCTGCAATGTTGTCTTTCAGGTCTGAAGGTCTATTCTCACTTTCATTCAAACAGTTTTGCTAGCTTGTGATTGAGGTTTTAAATTCCTGTTTATCACTTTGGATCTGCTTCATGCATTCTATTTCTTTCCTATATTGCTTATTCAAGGAGTCCATCATTTTTATTTTCTGCTCTACATTTTTATCAGTGTCTTCTCTAGAAGCACTTAGTATTTCTTTGTTTATAGTTACCAATTCTTTTCTTACTTCAGAAATTATTTCTGATCTGATTTCCTCTATACCCTTCTGCAGTTGTTTCTTTACTTCACATGCTATTATTTCAGAGATTTCAGACATGTGATTTCCAATTTCTTCTATGCTAGTGTCTTCTGCATTTTCCTGGGTAGACTCAGGGCCTGAGACTGCATTTCGTTCCTTCTTTTTGTCATTTTGTATACCGCTGTCTTGTGACCTTTGTTGTAGAGCTTAGATAGTTATTACCTTAGCACCAGGTCTGGATCTACGAAGTACAGACTCCTCCAGGTAGGTGTTGTTTGGATCTGGCTGGGGTCAAGCTTCTGTGCTCCACTTCTTCCTGCTGCAGCCCTTGAAGTTGAACCTTCTGTGCCACTTTGGCAAGATGTTCTGCTCCTGAATCACCTGGGTGGGTCTTGCCTGTAGTCTCTTTGTAGGGAGTTCTACTGAAGGGCCTGTGCTCTGGGTCGAATCAGGATCCAGTGGCCCCAGGCAGTATCACTTACATGCTGGGCCTGCACTCTGAGTCAAATCAAATATTGCTTATTATTACTTTGGAATCAGAAAAATTGGATTACAATTTTAGTTCTGCTAGTTGTTTGCTGTTTGACTTTGAGAAAGCTAATTCAATGTGCATATCAGTGTTGTATTTTACAAGGTGGAGATATAGTATTTTCCTCATTGCATTATTGCAAAAGTAGAACATAAGTAAATATATCCACATGTTGGGCATGGATTCAGTACTTAATAATCTTTAGTTTTTCTACCTTGAAACATAATCAATACTGTCCCTTGCATAACTTAATTCTTCCAGTTTGAATGGAAGTAGAGCATATATTGATTATTATCAACAATAAAAAATAGACTAAGGTGATATAAATTTAATAAGGTATATTATATTCATGTAGAATTTTATCATTTAAATGATGTGAAAGTGAAAAATTGTATGAAGAAAGAAGAATATCAATGTATTATTCAGATTTCACAAAAAAAATCCAAGCACTAAAGCATAATTTTCCGTTTTATAAAATTTGAGAAGATGGAAGATAAAAACCAGTATTCTATTTTGTATTTCCATGTTCTTTAATGGGCATATTATTGATTACAAGCTTTGAGTTTTCTACTGTCTTCTTTTGTGGCTTTCGTTATAGACATTCTTCCTTACTGGTTTTGTTTACTGCTTTATTATCTAGAGATAAAGGAAGAGACAAAATGCCATCAAATACTGAAAGGTCAGGTTACACACACACACACACACACACACACACACACACACATTACTTCACTGTTTAAATACATTAGCCATTGCAAGCCTTGTTTCTTTTTCTTGCATCTTTTTAATTTCCAAGTATAAAATTGATGTATCATTGTTTCTCTTAAGATGACTTTTAAGATAATAAAGTGCAAGGAACATAAAAATGGGGCAGGGATAATACAGAATTGAGAACATTTTCAACCTATGAGTAGGAAAAATAAACCAAAGAAGTTGGTTTCACTG
>NW_004524624.1:13726659-13727645 GCF_000260255.1 Octodon degus | reverse complement strand
TGCTGAAAGAAGCTAGAGAAAAGAAACAGATCACATTCAAAGGAAAACCCATCAGAATTATGGTCGACCTCTCTTCAAAAACCATAAGGGCAAAAAGAGCATGGAGCAGAGTACTTCAAGTCATCTATGAAAACAAATTCCAGCCCAGACTACTATACCCTGCAAAACTCTCTTTCAAGTTTGATGGAGAAGTGAAATACTTTCATGACAACGAACAGCTACAGAATTTCATGATGACAAAGTCAACCCTACACAGATTACTAAAAGATGTTCTAGAGAGAGACTAAAATGATCAGAAATCCATGAATGAGATCAGTAGCAATCAGTTAAATAGGGCAAACAAACACAGGAGAAAAAGGAGTAAATAACAACAGGCAAATAATATGTCAATCATCAGTCAATACATCTCAATTATAACCATCAATGTAAATGTACTCAATTCACCAATTAAGAGGAAATAGACTGGCACAGTGGATATGGAAACAAAATCCAAAAATATGCTGTATACAAGAAACACATTTAACTCATAAAGACATTCATAAGCTGAAAGTCAAAGGATGGAACACAATATTACATAATCAAGTACCTCGGAAAAAAGCAGGGTTAGCAATCCTATTCTCAGACAGTCTCAACTTCAAACTAGCAATGATTAAGCAAAATAAAGAAGGCCACTATATACTGGTTAGGGGAAAAAATTCAACAGGAAGAGGTAATATGTATGCACTAAACACGGGAGCCACCAAATATATAAAGCAAATCTTAATGGATATTAAAAGTCTAATATCCAATACCACAATCTTAACAGAAGACCTTAACAACCCCTTCTCCCAAAAAGATAGATCAACCAGACAAAAACTTAAAGAAATAACAGAACTGAACCAGAGCTTGAAACACATGGACTTGGTGAACATATACAGAGTGTTCCACCCAAACACAGTTGAATACACATTTTTCTCAGCTGCACATGGGTCATTTTCTAAAATAGA
>NW_004524624.1:13713341-13722973 GCF_000260255.1 Octodon degus | reverse complement strand
TATGCTAGTGTGGTCTAGCCAATATATTTTGGGGTACCTACTTTTCTTTTTAGCTATCAAGTGTCAAATATATTATTCTGACTTAGGGCCAACAATAATTTTGTACCTAACTCTACAAAAATACCTTAAAATATGTGAAAAAAACAATGAGTAAAATCAAAGGTAAATGACAAATTCAGAGAAAGGGATGTGAAGATCTGAAATCACTAAAATATGTTATTAAAATTACAAGAGAAATAATTTAAAATATAGAAGACTTAGACAAATAATTCACAATAGAAGTAGATCTTAAACATCAAGAGGCATCTAACTTCAGACATAATGAGAAAAATAAAAATTCAAATTACACTCTGAAAACATTTTATCAGCTTTCCCAACTGGTAAAATCTCAATAGTCTGCCTACCTTGCTTTGGCAATGCCAGCATTTTCCTATGTTGTTGAAGGAAATATGATGAATACAGTTTCCACTGGATGGAAATGTGGATCCATTTAATAGAAATATAAAATCATTTAACTCTTGATCTTGTGATGTTATGTTTTTTCATTTTTATTAAGTATTTTTATTGATACATGTTTGTAATAAGTAACAATTACCTTTATCACTGGGCTTGACTTTGTAATATTACTTGTAGGAGTTGACACTGATGATACATGTCCAATAATGCAAAAATACGAGTATATGGCTTTATTTATAATGATGTTTAGAACTGCAAACTTTAAAAAGATGAACTGATAAGCAAATGTCAGAGTATAGCTTTCACTTTTCAAAAGGAAATGCAAATCACTGCCTCTGAAAATTATTATGCTATCTTGCATGTAAAGAAGAAACTGAAATAGGAAAGTATACATGTTTTTCTGCATTTGAGGAAGAAGAAACTCAAAAGAAAGAAAATAAAAACTGCAACACAGGATATATAATGTAAGTGGAATAGAACTTAAAAGGCAATTGGAATAGGTGGGAGGACAGGAATAACAATTCTGAGAGGAAAGGTTTTTGGTTTTGATTTTTAGTGCCATATCAAGCTGTATGTACCACTCAAAAATGAATTACTTAAATAACCTGGATTCAGGGACCTCAACATGGAGGAGACAAAAACAAACCAAGTGTATTACAATCAAATAACATAACCATGACAAAGACAAGGAGAAGAAATAAAACTATTAAACAAACTTTGAAAAACAATAGTTTGACCATGTACTTTAAGGATACAAATAAAAAGAACTCAATACACATTTTGAACACTTTTCAATAAATTTGAATTTTAAGTGTATTTGTTAGTAATTCTGAAACTTTTCTCTATATATTCTAAAATTAAGCACATACATGAATATATTAAGCATAATGAGAACTATGTGTTTAACCATTCCAAGAAAAAAGAGAATTAAAGAAAGGAGAATAAATTTCCAATTGGAAAAGTAATAGTATCTTACTTAGCTATTACTTATTTGAGAATATTTTGCATTTAGTGGGTCTCACAGGAACCTTGTTTGGTCGCTATTTAGGAAAAAAATGTAAAGTGTATTATTCAGTCTCACTTTTACCATGGTCTTGGGATAAGTGTTTTGATGTCAGTACGCTGTGAGACTGTTTATAATCAACAAAAACAGTTTTGGGGGTATCATGGGATGCTTTCTTGCTTTTCTTTTGACATTAGTTTAGAATCATTGGAATTGTTACAAAGTCAGAATTTGTGCTCATTAGCATATATATAATATATATATATATTATATATATACTCTGTCTACAAAGAGAGTGTCAAAGCAATGACATTTCTACACAAACTCAGTTTTCAAGAACATGCTGTTTTTTTACATCATTTTGCAGCACAAAACAAAAGAGCTCCTTGGAAAAACAAATTTCATAGCTAGAGAAGAGAGACTTCATGATGAAACTGTAACACACTGTCATGCCTGAAATTAAGGATACATTCAGAAAACTGCTGGGATATAACAAAAGGCATAAGAGGCAGCACAGAAGGGCTCTCCATAGCTAAATACTAAGCAACCAGCAAATAACAAAAATTTCAGCAAAGGGTATAACATCAAATCATAAAAATTCCTCAATATGAAAGAAAATGAAAATAAGTAATGGTGAAGGGACAGAATAAAAAGAAAACAAATTACAAGATATAAATTTAAACATAACCCAGTCAATAATCAAATTAAATGAAAATCTGAAAGACCTTAATCAAAATTTCAGAATGGTTATACTGCATAAAACAAGACCATCTTTTATTTTTTCCATTTTTTACTATCAATAAAAATTATATTCTCTCAACCAACTCAATTAGAGTAAAAGAGAAATGATAACATCATTATCAAGAATAAGTTTAAATGGGACGACAAGTTAATTCAGCAGACTAAGCGCCTGCTTTGGCAAGCTCAGGGATCAGGGTTCCGTCTCTGGTCCCACATGCCACACCCGCCTCTCCCCTAGGGCACGCGGAGCCAGCGAACAAGTCCAGGCGTGGTGGAGCATGCAAGTAATCCCAGCGCTGGGGAGGCTGAAAACAGGAGGAGTGAGACCCTGTACCAAATACATTTTAAAAAGAAGGAGAAGGAAGAAGGAAGAAGGAGCCGGAGCCGGAGCCGGAGCAGGAGCCGGAGCCGGAGCCGGAGACGGAGCCGGAGACGGAGACGGAGATGGAGACGGAGACGAAGATGAAGACGAAGAAAAAGAAGTTTAAGTGATGTAATTACAGAGGCTACATCTTTTGAATGTATAATAGAGTATTACAAACAACTTTTTAATAACAAATTGAACACATTACTCCATGCAAATATACTATTAACTTTCTGAAGAAATAAAACACTTGATCATTAGGTCGCCAGTCTTAGTTCCTCCCGAAAGCCTCTCGCCTTGGCGTGCAGATGGCTTTTCACACTTAGGCAGCCGGCTTGTATGTACTTACTCTAGAGATGAATTGGGAATGATCACATTTTTTTTAGTGTGTGAAATCCATTCTGACATTCTTAAGTCTAAATGACCAAATAAATTGGATTTGGATGGCATTTCTTTTTTCTAAGATAATGTTAATTTGTAATACATATGCAGGTATAAGATTGATAAGATTAACTATTTAGTCTTCAATTAAAATTAAGCAAAGCCTTCATGTTTGTCTAGTTTTTTAAGCTGTTCTTTTCACTGATAAAGCATAAAAGAAAGACTATTGACAATGCAGTAACGGTTGCTTATGGCTCAGTCTTGTTCTTTAAATATCTCTTCCTCTAAAGTGGTATCAAAGGTTCTTGCATAAATGTCTGAGTAAGGTGTAGAGCAAAAAAATTTTACAAGATCCACTTGCCGCAACTATTTATTTCCTTTAAAAAGTTTACCAGTGTCATAGTAACAAGACTCAGAAATTAATCTATTAATTGTCTCATTATCTAAAAGTGGAAAAAATTTCAACAAAAATACCAACTTCAATGGATTGAATTTATTCTATCTTTCTGCATAATAAGGTACCTAGTAGAGAACTACTGTTCTTTTTTTTTTTTTTTTTTTTTTTTTTTAATATATTTAGTACAGAGTCTACAGGGTCTCACTTCTTTTGTGGAACCAGGGATTGAAATCAGGCCCTTGTGCTCACCAGGGAAGTGCTTATTCCACTGAGCCATCTCTGCCGTGCTCTAATGCTATTCTTTATTGGTATATTTTAGCTAATAAATGAAGACTCAGTTGGCAGACTATCACAATATGCACCCTATTGGAATATCGGTAGTGATCAATGGATAATGACATCACTGAAAGAGCAGCAGCCGTACATTTTGGGCCTCCTGATAAACACACATCACTACCCAGGAGGTAGTAAGTTTGTCAGCAAGGGTTGCTATAACAAAGCACCACGGATGGGTAAATTTAAAAATAGAAATTTATTTTTTCACTTTGCTGGAGATCAAACTTTGAAACTCAGGTTCTGACTAATTTTGTTACTAAAGGGGTCTCTTTCCATAGATTGAAGACAGTCACATTCTTGTGTTCCCCTGGCCTCTCCTCCATCCTGCATGAAAAGAAGGGGAATGAGAAAGAAAAAGAAAGTCCTCTGACATTTCTTCTTGTGAAACTATTAATCCTATTGATGAAGATGCCAGGATTTAAGGCCTCATTAAATTTTAATTACTTCTTGAAGGTACTGTTTTCAAACACAGCCACATTAGGGTTTAGGGCTTCATCATGAATTATAGGAGAACACAAACATTCATTCCACAACAGGAAATGATATAAAATACTAAATTCAAATGGATTAAATCTCTAGGTCAGCTGCCAATTTACAAAAAAAGCAAAGTGTAGAGAAATTTATCAAATGTCATCAAAGAACTACTCATCAAAGTTGTAGAAACAAGTATAATGTACCTGCAACAAAATGTAGCAAACAGTAAGAAAGAGAAGAGTCAGACAATTTAGAGATAAGTCAGTTGCTAAGTATGCACTTCAGATGATTCTCTCTCTCTCTCTCTCTCTCTCTCTCTCTCTCTCTCTCTCTCTCTCTGAGATGACAAAAAATGTATACACCAAGAAAACAAAAAACTGATATAAATGCTTCAATACTAATTTTTGGGCCAGGGAGATAGCTCAGCTGTTTAAGCACCTGCCTGGCAAGTGTAAGGTCCTGAGTTTGATGCCCTGTACTGCCAAGACAAAAAAAAATTAATTTTATTGAGACTGTAAAATTACTATGGTCTAGTAGTAATTTTACTAGTTATATTTGACCTCTACAGTGGTATTTATTAGCTCCCACACATTTATTAGCATGGCAAACTGCTAAAATGTGTATATATTTTTGGTTGTATGTATGTATATATTTATATAGTTACATATGTATGTATTTAATTGTAGTTAAAGTGCTTTTAAAGCCATGTTATTCTTGTATGCATTTTTTCAGAGGTACCTCACTTAAACAATATTCTGCATAGTAAAATCCACAGCATTCTCATTTATAGCAGTGATAGGAAATTGTTATACAATGTTGTACTATAGTTTGTATCTAGCTGTCCCCCAAAAGCCTCATGTAAATCATGGGGCAGTAACTGCTTGAGGAGCAGTGAGAAGCTCAAGGGGTGGTGCCAGAGGTCAGGTGGAGCTTGCAGGGTGGGTCCAGAGAGGCATAAATAGTTAAACTGACAGCATGTGCCTCCCTCCTCCACTCCAGGCCTGGTGGTCTCTCTTGGAGAGGTGGAGGGGGTCAGTCAGGACACAGCATTGCCCCAGCCTCTCCTCCAGTGTCTTGAAACCTCTAGTAACTGTGAGCTAAATAAAGCTTTCCTTCCCTCATTTTGAGTGTGGGTATTTGTCCCAGCAATGAAAGAAGAATAACTAATACAAGTTGTTTATTGAATTATTAATTTAAATCAAATGATAAGAACAAGAAACTATTTTTCTGTATCCACCTAATTTAATGAGAGGTTTAGTTTCTATAATCTATTATATAAAATTTCATAATGTATATTAAAGTTTCACTTCAAACATAAGCTATGCTTTTGAGTAAGTTACTGTTAAGCTAACTGGAAAAATTAGCAACACCTTATCAAACTCTACTTACTGAATCTTTTTCCTTACATAAAAACTATGTTTCTATAATACAGATAGATGACATTTTTTCAAACTGAAATAAGTTAGTCCATCTGCAGACATTTTGCAATAGAAAAACTGAAAGATAATCACATTTGCACAACTTTCAGTGCTCTAAGCTTTACAGATTTGAATGTATTGTATTGTTTTCTAAGAAATTATTATACCTATCATTAAGAATCAGAGGTCCTTACTCTAAACTGATTTTAAAAGAATTTTCATTGGAAGACCACCTACATCTAGAAAGTCTAGAAAGGGAAGAAAACCAGTTTAATCTCATGTCTTAACAAATTCATTCTCCAAGTACTTCAAAAAGAAAAAAAATGTATTTCCTGTTAATGTCTACATTTTAATTTCCAGTAAAATGTCTTTTACTGATAAAAGCCTCAGCACTGTGATTTACATAAGATTGCTTGCAACCATTCCTGTGTATACCAGAGTTTCTGTTCAAGACAGCACAAGCGTTTGCATGCTACTACAGAAGCAATATGCTAAGTTTACTCTCAGCTTTTTAGCCCAAAATCAGCCTCTGGATTTTAAATCTTATTATTGAACATCTGATATTGAAAAGCTGTATGGGTTGAAAGGTTATGATCAATCCTGAGGCAGACTTAAGAAATGGTAAAATTAGTCATTAAAACAATATTTACAGTGCTTAATCAGACTTGTTCATAAATATGATATGCAAAATATTTAACATGAGTATGTTTTAAATTCTCAAGCATAACATTTTCTTGGCATCTAAATAGTAAACCAAGTCCAACAAATAAATAAATCCTATAAGCCAAGTGTGTACATTAGCCATATTTCTGTTCCAAAAAATATTCCAAAAAATATTTGATATACATAACTTAAAGAGAAAATGTTTGTCTTGGCTCAGAATTTCAAAGTACTTAGCCATAGGCTCAGCTGGCTGCAAAACAGAAAGCATCACAACAGAAAGAAGAAAGCTGCTCAACTCACCACAGACAAGTTGAGAGCATTGGAATGAACCAGTGAGCACAATACCAGAGGGTGGGAAGTCTCCAAAGTTGTACCCTGTGATGCACCCAGACAAAGCAGGCTATCTTGGTCAATGTATTCTATTACATCTCTAAGAAAGTACTATAATGCTTTCCTACAAAGAATTGGTCATCACACTGAAAAATGATGCACCTACTCAGTTACAATCTGTGACACAAGTTTTTCAATAATATGCTGCAAAAGTTTTATATGCTTCACATTTTCTTCACATTTTGAAGATGTCTTTTAAGAAAGGAGTTGTGATGCAGTGTGAAAGATTAAATGAAAACACTTCTAGGCTTCTAAAAGATTTAGTGACCTGCACTTTCTCAGATTTTCTTTCTAGTATTATATGTTTCAACAAAGTGTCCAATGCTTGGGCATTTCACTGACCCAGAAAAACAGGAGACCAGATCCATGAATTATAGGTTCCGTTTTTATTAAATTGTATCTATTTTTTCAGAGTCTACCTCTGAGTCTTTGTTTGCTGCGTGATCTCTGGCAGGGTATCACTGAGGAAAAGGGTAGTGATTTATATTTTTCATCAGAACTAGTGTTTAAAAGGATGCTGTGTCCTTTCTTTACCATTAAAGTATACCACCATTCATCTGAAAAACTTAATTTCATATTACTAATCTTTTCCTCATATAATGAGAAAAGGAAATCTATATTTATGCTTCTGGGATAGTAAATATTTTGATTCAAATTTATACTAAATGTAAAAGACTACTAAGTAAACTTTTCCCAAGAAAAGTTTTTTGATGGAAGAGGAGAGAAGACACTAGTTAAAAGAAAGTGTCAAAAAATTGAGAAAAAGAGCAGCACCAACTCATAACATACAAGTGGCGCACAACCTGGGGCACGGAAGGCGACCAGAAGGATTGAACTCAGACCCTTGAGCTTGCCAAGGAAGCACTTATTCTACTGAGCCATCTCCCCAGCCCTCCCCGGCCCTCTAGGACTTTTCTGAGATGTGGAAAAGGTGAGTAGGACCACCCATGGGCCCTCCAATCCTCACAGCAGCCAGTGCCCATGCCCAGCGTGTGAGTTGGATCGTCTGCCAGCCAGGCGGATCCTCATTCCAGCCAGTGCACAGGCCCGCTGTGTGTGTGTAACTTTCCCCATCAGACAGGCCCTATGTAGAACCCTGTGGCTGAACTCCCTGAAGGGAGGCTAGAGGCAAGAGGCATCCAGCTAATCCAGGAGCAGAAAATCTTTCCAGAGTGTCACAGCAGGTTCACTTCCAAGGGCTGCAGCAGGAAGAAGTGGAGCACAGCTGCCAGACCCAAGCCACACCCACCCGAACAAGTTTGTACTTGGTAGATCCAGACCTGGTTCTAAGGTAGTAACTGCCCCAAAGTTCTATACCAAAGGTCAGAAGACAGTGCTATCCAAAATAAAGAGAAAGAGCATAATGCATTATCAGGCCCTGAGCCCATCCAGAAAAAATGCAGGAGACAATAGCAAAGAAGAATTTGAAAATCACACACCTGAAGTCTCTGAAATGAGAGAGTCTGAAGAGAAGAAAAAACTGCACAAAGGTATAAAGGAACTCATATCAGAGATATTTTCTGAAATAAGAAAAGAACCTATAACTATAATGAAAGAATTACTAAATGCTTCTAAAGTAGACACTGATAAAAAAGTAGAGGAGATTAGAAAAATGATGGAATCCTTGAAGGTGCAACATAGAACAAAAATAGAATGCATGAGGGAGATTCAAAGTGATGTACAGGAAATGAAAACCTCAATCACAAGCTGGCAGAACCGATTGAATAAAGGTGAAAATAGAATTTCAGACCTTGAGGACACCATTGCAGCTCATGAAAAGGAAACAAGTGATCTCTTAAAAACAACTAGGAGACAGGAAAAAATACTTCAATATCTGCAAGATGCTGCAAAGATGAACAATGTAAGACTAATAGGCATCAATGAGAAAGAAGGAGTCAATACAAATGATATAAGAAGAATATGAGCAGAAGTCATAGCAGAAAACTTCCCAAATATGGGGAAACAATCTGACATTCAGATAACTGATGCATATAGAACTCCAAAGAATGTCAACCCAATTAAAATCACACACAGACATATAATAATCAAGTTTCCAGAAATTCAGCACAGGAACAGTATACTAAAAGCTGCTAGAGAAAAGAAACAGGTCACATTTAAAGGAAAACCCATCAGAATAATGGCAGATTTCTGTTCACAAACCATCAAGTCAAGAAGAGCATGGAGCAAAGTACTTCAAGTCTTGCAAGAAAGCAAATTCTAACCCAGACTGCTATACCCTGCAAAACTCTCTTTCAGGTATGATGGAGAAGTGAAATACTTCCATGACAAAGAGCAACTAAAGAATTTCATGACAACAAAGCCGATGCTACACAGACTTCTAAAGGATATTCTAGAGAGGGATCTCAAAATAATCAGAACTCCATGAATGAGTGGAAAAAACCCATCAAACAGTGCAAACCAACACAGGAGAAAAAGAGGTAAATAACATGTCAAACACAAGTCAGTACATTTCAATTAAAACCGATGTAAATGGACTCAATTCACCCACTAAAAGAAATAAAAGATGCTGCATTACAAGCTTTCTCTTCATGTTCAAGTTCCAGGCCCTCGGTCGCCGCAGTTTACAGTGCAGTTAGGGCCAACTCCAAGAACCACACCACACACAACCAGTCCTAAAAATGGCACAGAAATGGCATCAAGAAGCCTCAGTCACAAAGATACAAATCTCTGAAAGGGGCAGATCCCCAGTACTTCAGGAACATCTGTTTTACCAAGAAGCACAACAAGAAAGGCTTCAAGAAGATGCAAGCAAACAATGCCAAAGCCATGAATGCACTCGCCAAGGCTATCAAGGCCTTCGTCAAGCCCAAGATCATTCCAAAGGGAGTAAAGTGCAAGCTCACTCCAGTTGCCTATACTGCCCACCCCAGGCTTGGGAAGCTCATCTGTGCATGCATAGCCAGAGGTTGCAGGCCTTGCCAGACAAAGGCCTAGGGTCCAGCTTCTGCTCCAGCCCAGGCCCCCAAGAAGTTTGCACAGTATAATCTT
>NW_004524624.1:13711307-13712316 GCF_000260255.1 Octodon degus | reverse complement strand
GTGCTAGCCACGGCTGACTATGGTGACTTGTCTTTCCTCTCTCTTTTTCATATTTTACAGGGACACTTTTAAAATAATGTTTAATGTCCTTATATTTCCCTTCTTTCTTGTCTTTCATAAGACAGTAGCACATGTAATATCTAAAAAATTTGTATTTCAGCTGGTTTGGCAACTGACGCATTATATTCAAAGATGAGTCATGATTCTTCAACTCTTCTGAGAGCTGCTTTGACAGAAATGGAAATTGCAAGGGCTGATTGATTCACATGAAAAATATAGAAATAAAGATATTTATTTCTATAACAACAACAATAGCTGTAACAACAACAACAAAAAGAAACAGCATTTGGCACATTAGTGAAACACTTAATTCATAAGCAGTATCATTGAAATGCAATGATTTCCCTTAAACTACTCCCAGTTTTCATCAGAGATCTCCAGTGGAGCAGTCAATTTAGTATTTCCTATGGAGGACTAGAAATCATGGAATCAGAGCCAAAAGCCACAATTCCTTATTGGCTTTTGGGGTATGGCAATATGGTCCCAGGGGTCTTTCCTCTTATCTTTTCAACAGAACAATCCCTAGTGAGTGAATTTGCACATACTTTTAAAGCGCAGAGGCATCATGTTTCATTCTTCCATTTGTATTTATTCTGGTTTCCTAACCCTGCTGTTTGAGTTTCTATTGTTAGAGTAGGAGGGACTTGTTTTTCTGCAATGCTTTTTGAGTATTTGCTATTTCCAAGGCCCTTCAATAACTGCTTTAAAAATAGAATAGTCTTGTCTTCAAAAGCTGAGGCTCAAACTGTTAGAAGTGCTGGTGATTTATTTGCCATTCCAGTATTTATCTTATGTTTTACTCTTAGTACTTTGCTATCATGAAAACTTTTTCTTAGTTTAATTGTTTTGAAACATTTAATTTTTAATTAATTAGTATTTAATTTTCTGAATAATGCTTAATCTTAATTTTTGTTCTAAGATTTATACTATATCTTTGACTTACAATTTA
>NW_004524624.1:13702230-13707707 GCF_000260255.1 Octodon degus | reverse complement strand
TGAATATTATTTTCTTGTCTTCCCCTGCTATGAATGTTAACAGTTGCTCTAATATTAGGATGGAAAACTTTAGATTGAGAGTATTTAGTTTACTGAAATGATGGTTTTGTATTTTTTTGTTTGTTTGGTTGGTTTTGGTTTTGGTTTCTTTTGCGGAACCGGGGATTGAACTCAGGCCATTGAGCTTGCCAGGGAAGCACTTATTCCACTGAGCCACTTCCCAGGCCCCAGTGGTCTTGTAAATAACCCCAAATATTGGGAAGTAATTTTTTGACTTTTGACATCTCAACATTTTGATTTATGATAAGTAATGCAATATTCTGTGCTATTACACATTAGATTTCTACTAAGGACTTTCAGTTTTGTTAAAGTTATTCTTTCTGAGACATAAATTGCTTGAGATTCTTTTTCTGTTTCTAGTATTCTTAGGGTTTTTATTTAACTTAATCTATTTATATAAGGAGATTAAAAGAAAAAGGGGCAGAAACCTACCTCTTAAATAATAATAAAAACTCAAGAACAATGCTTTACACCTACAAATATGTTATCACCTATGGAGGCGTTAGGAGCATTTGACCTCTAAAGTTCATCATTATAGATTGTTTGGCTTGATTGACACATTGAAGAATTAGGATGCACTAATGGGTCTCCTTGGAAAGAAAGTCCAAATGGAAATTAGGAATAATGTCATGTGAGATTTCATTTATTAAAAATAAATGTAAGGACACCAATAAAGCGTTGAAAACTATTGGCCTTTTTTTTTCTTCAGTCTGCTGTAGTTTATTAATACAAATTTTAATTAACTCCATTGACAGTATTATTTTTCTTTTGCAGCAGGCCACTGAAAATGTAGGGCAAATTGTAGCCATGATTGTGTTGAATCTCTTCAGGGAAAAAAGAGAGTTATAACACTTATTAAACTTTCCAGTGGTTTTTGTTAGCAGAATTTTTTTTACAAGACTGAACGTCTTGATTTTTCTGCTCGTTTGAAAGCAAGTAAACTTGATTTGCCTGAATTGGAAGAATATCTTTATTTTTCATAGGCAGAGCTTCCAAAACAGGAATTATTTTGAAAAAAGATGCAATTTTTTTAATTTCTAAATGTCTAAGCTTCTTGAGCAGCTCACTCTTGGGTTATCCGCTCTCTTTTCTATTCATGTGCTTGAAATATTGAAGCTCTGTTTCAACACATGAGACAATTTATACTTCCATATTTTCATAAGCTGTAGGAGAATAATATAAGCCATACCAATATTTAATAGATGGATTTTGACATTCTTTCCAGGTCTGTGTAAATGATTATAAAGTTTTAGACTTTTAAATTCTCCTACAAAAATACTAAAAGTTAAGTTTCTGACTCTAAAGTATAGATGATGCATAAATTTATCAAAATAACACATAAGTTTTATGATGACAAAATCTATTAATATATCCAATTTTTTTCTTTTAGCTTTGTTCATCTGATATACAAGTAAAATAAAAGCTTTAGTTTGCTAAAGGAATTTAACCCAAGCTTTCAATTGTAATGAATAATAGTTTATCACTTGATTTCTAATAAAAGTGAAAGCTTGCTTATTATATATATACTCACTTTATATTATTTAAAATTACTTCTTCATGTAATACTGAGTATCAATCTATGTTAAAACATCATAAAAATAAGTAAAATTAATAAAACATTATTTTACTGAAAAAAGATTGCCATACTCTTACATTTTTGAAATATTACCCTTACCTTCATTTATTATGAGGTACCTGATACAGTATTTAGGAAAGTTCAACAGTGACAGTTAATTATCTCAAACAATGTAGGGCTAAAAAATGTTCAAGTTTTCTACAAAGAAAATGTATTTGATAGTGGGCATTTGTGATTTTTGACTTTTTATCAACCAAGGATCAAGTGACCTTTCCTACTACAATTGCAAGCAGGATCTTCCTCTCCTTAGAGAAGTGAAGATTAGAGAATTATTTGATTTGTTGAAAGTTAAAGCTTTGATATTAAATGTCTGTCTGAGAGGCCTCTGTGGTAAAAGGTTAGTTCCTAAAATGAGACTACTGATAGTAGAAACTTTTAAGAGGCAGGGACTAGTGGGAGCTTGTCTGGTCTGTAGGGACATGTATGCAAGGATTGTGTGACCCTACTCTCTATCTCCTTCTTTCATTTCCCACCAGTGAGGTAAACCACTTTGCTTGACCAATCATTCCCTTTCATGGTATGTTCTCTTGCCACAGACCAAAAATCAATGGGGCCACACAATCACCAATTGAAATTTCCAAAGCCAAAAGTCAAACTAAGTGTATCTTCTTCAAGGTAGTTTATCTGACATACTTTTAAACAGAAAGCTAACTAAGACAGCAAATATCATAGCAGTAGCTAACTGATAATTGAACTTTAACATGAAGGAAGCATTCAAAGAAAGGGGAAAGACTTTACTCATAGACATGTCACAGTGAGCTTTTGGGAACAATAACATCCTCTTCTATGTAGCTAAGTGTCCAGAGATGGCAGCTCCATTAAGAATGACCCTGGGTGCAATTTGGCCACATTTTTGTTTCTTTTTTTTCTTTTTTTTTTAACATCATTTTTCTGTTTCTGTATGCTGTCTACTATGCCTTCAATTAATTTATTTTCTCTTCAGTTGGTCAAGTAGATTTCAGAAATTTGCAACAAAGAACATGCCTTCCATCTCTAAGGAGTATTTCTTAAAATTATAGATAAACTTAACCATAACAGTAAGGTACATTTATATAGTTCTTTAAAATATTTTTGAAGTACTATAATTCTTATTCATTTTATTCTAAATGCATAATAGTACAGCAAAATAGGAAGTCATTCTATCTCTAAATGATAATAGAATGTTAGGATACTTAAATGAATGACTTTCTAAAAGGTATAAGTCATAGGGAAGAGTTTAGAAACCAGATGGCCTGACTCTCCATAACATATTTCCCATATTTTATACATATTATATGAGTATTGTGACAGTACAAGTTAAGTAAAAAAGATAGCTTAGATCAATTTTAACTCAGCACATATCTATTGACTAAATAGTTAATAATTTATTCAAGCAGAGCCAGAGTGCAGGCCTGGCACATGTGTGAGACTCTGCACACTCACCAGAGTCCCTCTGGCCAGGGCCCAGGCCTGGCCTGTGTGTGAGAACTTCAACCCAACTCTCAGGATCCCCTCCAGCCAGAGCTCAGGCCCAGCATGTGTGTGGAAACATTCACACTCTCTGGGGAACCTCTTCCATCAGGTAGGCCTGGTGTGGAACTCTGAGGCAGAACTCTCTACAAAAAGGCTATGGGGCAGACTAATCCAGGAGCTTAACATCTGGCTAGAGGGGCACAGTGGGTTCACTTCCACAAGCTGCAACAGAAAGAAGCTGAGAAGAGCAGCTAGACCCAAGCCAGGAACATCTGGACAAGTTCAAACTTGATAGATCCGGATGTGGTAAGCTGAGGCACTTTGCTAGACCTAGATCTATGAGAGCATCCTTTCTCTTTCTCTCTTGATCAAGAGAGGGAGCAACAGGTAACCAGGGTGAACTAGTCTACCTGGAAGATACCAGGTACAGAAATGTGAGGTGATCAGACAGAACTTAGGGGAACTAACTTAAATACAAATTCCCAACTTTATACCTGCTTAGCTATACAGTCATGATGTTGGCCCTTAGGGTCTAAAATAAAAATCCAATCATTATTATAAATGATTGTCAACTGATAAATATCACTACCCATTATTAGTGCTCCTAATTGTAGCTCTGTAAATACAAAACTGTAACTACCTTAACTATATAATCTCACTTGGGTAAGAATCATGGTAGGTGCTAAGGTTATAAATGCACAAAAGCTCTACACCAAAAGTCAGAGGACAGTGCTGTACAAAATGACAATGAGAAGAAACAAAATGCTCTCTCAGACCCCAAGTCCACCCAGAACAAATTCAGAAGACACTAGAATAGAAGGAATTATGAATCACACACCTGAAATCTCTGAATTAACAGCATCTGAGGTAAAGAAACAACTGCAGAAAGGGATAGGGGAAATCAAATCAGAAATAATCTCTAAAGTAAAAAAAAGAAATGATAACTATAATGAAATAATTACTAAGTTCTTCTGAAGAAGACACTGATAAAAAAAAATAGAGGAGAATAGAAAAACGATGAAATCTTTGAATGAGCAGTACAGGAAAGAAATAGAATGCATCAAAAAAAAGTAAAGAAAAGTAACAGAACACATGAAGCAGATTCTAAGAGATATACAGGAAAATTAAACCATAATAGCAACATGGCAAAACTGTTTGAATGAAATGGAGAATAGAGTTTTTCAGATCTTGAAGATACCATTGCAGCTAGTGAAAAGGAAAGAAGAGATCATTGAAAAACAACACGAATGAAAGAAAAAATAATTCAAAATCTTCAAGAGGATGCAAAAATGAACAATGTAAGACAAATAGGCATCAATGAGAAAGAAGGAGTCAATACAAATGATATAAAAAGAATATAGACACAAGTAATTGCAGAAAACTTCCCAAATATGGGAGAAAAAATGGACATTCAAATATCACAGCATATAGAACTCCAAATAACATCAATCCAATTAAAAATACTCTCAGACATAGAATAGTCAAGGTCCCAAAAATCCAGCACAAGAACAATATACTAAAATCCACTAGAGAAAAACAAACAGCACATTCAAAGGAAAACCTATCAGAAAAACTGTAGATTTCTCTTCAGAAACCATCAAGTCAAAAAGAGCATGGAGCAAAGTACTTCAAGTCCTGCAAGAAAATGAACTCCAACCTAGACTGCTATGCACTGCAAAATTCTTTTTCTTTTTCTTTCTTTCTTTCTTTTTTTTTTTTTTTTTTTTTTGGTGGAACTGGGGATTGAACTCAGGTCCTTGTGCTTGCCAGGGAAGCTCTTATTCCACTGAAGCATCTCCCCAGCTCTAAAATTATTTTTCAAATTTAATGGAGTAGTGAAATACATGACAAAGAACAACTAAAGAATTTCATGATGACAAAGTCAACCATACACAGACTATTAAAAGATATTCTACAGAGGGACCAAAATGACCACAACTCTATGAATGAGAACACAAAGGACCCACCAAAAGAGGCAAACAATTAAACACAGGAGAAGAAGGAATAATCAACAGCAGGTAAACAATATATCAGTCATAAGTTAATACATCTTAATTATAACCATCAGTGTGAATGGACTCAGTTCACCAATTAAAAGAAATAGACTGGCACAGTGGATTAGGAAGCAAAATCCAACAATATACTGCATACAAGAAACACACTTTAACTCATAAAGAAACTCATAGGCTGAAAGTCAAAGGATGGAAAACAATACTACACACCTCAGCACCTCAGAAAAAAGCAGGGGTAAAAATCCTGTTTTCAGACAGTCTCAACATCAAAACAAGAATGATCGAACAAAATAAAGAAGGTCACTACATACTTGTTA
>NW_004524624.1:13682758-13701780 GCF_000260255.1 Octodon degus | reverse complement strand
TTTTTTTTCAGCTGCATATGGAACATTTTTTTAAATAGACCACATACTAGACTATAGGTCATGCTTAAGTATATGCAAGAAAACAGAAATTATACCATGCATGTTATCTGACCACAGTGCAATAAAACTGAAAATAAATGACAAAAAAAAACCCATAAATACATGGAAATTAAAGAACACCCTGCTTGGAAACCAATGGGTTATAGATAAAATTAAACAAAAAATTAAATAATATCTACAAATCAATGAAAATTCAAACACAATTTACCATAATTTATGGGATGTGATGAAAGCAGTTCTCAGAGGGAAATTTAAAGCTATGAACTCACACATTAGGAAAACAGAATGGGAACAAATAAACACCTAATGCTGCACATCAAACGCCTAGAAAAAGAAGAGCAAACCAAACCCAAAGCCCAAAGACAGGATGAAATCATAAGAATTAGAGCAGAAGTTATTGCAATTGAGGCAAAGAAAACAATACAAAGAACTGATGAATCAAAAAACTGGTTCTTTGAAAGATTAAGTAAAATTGATAAGCCCCTAGCTAACCTCATCAAAAAGAAAAAAGAAAAAAAATTAAATCCAAACAATACATAATGAAAAGAGTGAAATTACCACAGACCCTGTGCAAATTCAGAAGATCATCAATAGCTATTTTGAGAACTTTACTCTCACAGAATAGAAGACACAGAAGAAATGCACAGAGTACTAGAAAGATACAAATTACCAAAACTGAATCAGGAGGATATAAGAATACTCAAAAACCCAATAACAGCCAATGAAATTCAAAATATAGTAAAAAACTTACAGAGAAAGAAAAGTCTAGGTCCTGATGGATTCCAGCTGAATTCTAAAAGTAAGTAACAGATGATATAATCCCAAAACTCCTCAGACTCTTCAATGACATTCAAAAGGAAACAATACTCTAAAAATCAGTCATGGAAGGAACTGTTATATTGGTATGCAAAACAGAGAAAGATGCAACTAAAAAAGAGAACTAGAGGCCAATTTCTGTCATTAACATAGATGCAAAACTCCTCAACAAAATCCAAGTAAATAGAATACAGCAAATCATCAAGAAGATCATACACTATTACAAGGTAGGATTCATCCCAGAATGCAAGGATGTTTTAACATACTAAAATCAATAAATGCAATACATTGTATCAATAAAGCCAAATCCAAAAACAACATTGTACCTCAATTTATGCAGAAAAGGCTTTTGACAAAGTCCAATACTCATTCATGTTCAAAGTCCTACTAAAAATTGGAAAGGATGGCCTCTACTTCAATCTGATGAAAGCCATCTATGACAATCCAACTGCTTATATAATTCTAAGGGGGAAAAATGGAAATCTTTTACTGTCAGATCTGGTACAAGACAAGGATGTCCTCTATCATCACTCCTATTCAGTATAGTTCTGTAATCATTAGATAGAGCCATTAGACAAGACAGAGAAATAAAATTAAAAATAAAGGAATAGGCAAAGAAGAAGTTAAACTGTCATAATCTGCAGATGTCAAGCTACTTCACTTGGAAGACCCAAATACTCTACCAAGAAGTGACTAGAATTAATACATAAATTCAGTGGCATACCTGAGAAAGAAATTAGAGAAAATGAAATACTTAGTAATTAATCTAACTAAAGAAATAAAAGATCTATTCAATGAAAATTACAGCACTCTGAAAAAGAGTTCAAAGAGGATTTCAGAAAATGCAAAGATATTCCCTGCTCCTGGATAGGAAGAACCAACATTGTGAAGATGGCCATACTCCCAACATTGTTATACAGATTTATGCAATCCCTATCAAAATACCACCAATGTACATCACAGACCTAGAGAAATCATTCTTCAAATTTAATTTGAACCAGAAAAAAAAAAAAAACCTAGAATACCAAAGGCAATCCTGGGTAACAAAGGAAAAGTAGGAGCTATTACAATCCCTGACTTGAAATTATACTACAGAGCTACTGTGATAAAATCAGCACGGTATTGGCCTAAAACAGAAAAAATGGACCTGAGGATCAATGGAATAGATTAGAAGGTGCAGATGCAACTAAGCATTCTTGTCTTTTACAAAGGGGCCAAACATGCTTACTGGAAGAAAGATAATCTTTTTAACGAATGATGCTGGAACAACTGATTCACTACATGCTGAAAATTAAAGCTGGACTCAGGTCTATAACCACACACTAAACTAAAGTCAAAATGGATTAAAGATCTAAACAGTAAAACAGAAGCACTAAGTCTCCTGTAAGACAAAACAGGAGGAACTCTTGAAGACATAGGGTTAGGCAAGCAGTTCAACAAAAATCAAATCTCACAGGTAATATTTGAAAGAATTAACAACGTGGACCTCCTCTTGTTGAGTAGTTTTTGTACATCAAAATAAATAACCAACAGAGTGAAAATACAATCCACAAATTTGGAATAATCTTAACTGATAAGCACTCAGACAAAGGTCTTCTACCTAGATTTCATAAAGAACTAAAAAACATTAAGGCCCCAAAATTTAAAGACCCAATCCAGAAATGGGCATCTGAGATGAACCTTTCTCTTAGGAAGAAATACAAGAAGCCAATAAATACATTAAAAAATGCTCCACATCACTAGCCATTTCTGAAATGCAAATTAAACAACACTGAGATACCATCTCACCCCATAAAGAATGGCTATCATAAGGAAATCAACCAACAACAAAAGTTGGAGAGGCTGCTGGAGGGAAAAAGAATTGTTTTGCACTGCTGTTGGGAATGTAGATTGGTGCAACCATTATGGAAATCATTGTGGAGACTCCTCGGAAATCTAGGACTAGAAATCCCATTTAATCCAGCTATTCCCCTTCTGGGGATTTCCCCAAAGAACTGAAAACATCATATCATAGTGATATATATTCACCTATGTTTATAGCAGGACAATATGTGATTGCCAAATCTTGGAAATAACCAAAATGCCCATCACCTGAGGAATGGATTGAAAAGATTTGGTGTTTTTATACAATGGAGTATTATTCAGAAATAAAGAGAAAGAAGCTAGAAGCCTTTATATATAAGTGGATGTAACTTGAAGATATATTCATAATTAAAATAAACCAGACCCATATGTGTAAGTATTGTACTGTCTTCCTATTGTGAGAACTCAAAAGAAGAAATCAAAATTGAAATGTATAACACAGTTAAATGGAAAGTGAGAACTTAAGGATTAAAAAACAAAGAGAGACAAATGAGAAAAGTAGGGAAATATGGCAAGGACAAAACCATAGATTTATATAAACAAGATGGTTAAGTCAATGGTCCTCAGAATCTCCATCAGGTTTCTGAAAATAGCAGTTAATGGGTAGAATTCTCACCCTGACTAACTCTCTATGCTGATATCTGTGATGTAAGCAATTATAGTGAGAATAGCAATGTGTAATACTAAAATCATGCATGAAATACCTATCATTTTGGTCTTCTAAATGTGAACTGCTTCTAATGTCATATCAATTATTGCTATACTCTTTTTAAAGTAAATGTTTGTAAAAAAGTTAATAAAAGAAAACAAGAGACAAAAAAAAATCATAAGATTGTCCTGCTACAATGTTATATATGGTTTGATTTCTAAATTTCTGTGTAAAAATGTGTAACTGTTTTTTTTCACATTCAGTGGGGATTTAAAGTTTAGAATATCCATGGTTGTTGGAAAATAGCAGTTCAATGTTGTGTCAAAGGTGTCTGATATTCAGACAGATAGTGTTGTTAAGCTCAACTGCTTTTGTTACAGGGTAATAATATTATTAAGCTTCTATTCTAGATGGCTAACCAATAAAGTTTGCAGACAAAAATTAGAGAAAAGAGGCGTTACAACAATAGCCAATATTTTGTCCCTAGTCATTCAAGGTCAGTGAGGACTCATGACATAAGAGAACATGTGCTGTGACATCCTGTATCTCAGTGGTGTCCCAAATTTTCTGTTCAAGGAGATGGTGTGGCCACAGAAGAAAGTGGTCAACAATGTATAGTGTGCTTGAGGAGAGTGCTCTAGAGAGAAAAATAACTCTCTCAGGTTTTCAGAGAGCAAATTGGTCAAGTAATGGCCATGACTCATCAAGATGGCTGACAATGACAAAAGATCTACAAGCTGATGTACATGATTTCAGGGTAAATCCTAATGGAATTTGCCTGACCTTGTTAGATACAAAAGTTACATTTCTAGTTATATGGGTCTTGATTTAACTTGGTCTTAACCATCCAGCAGAAATGTATAACCATGAGGTATAAAAGTAATGTCAAATTAATATGCTGAGCTATAAAAGACTCAAGTTAACAACTTCTGAAAATTGCCAATTATGCTTATAACCCGCCGCTATTATGGACTGTTGAACTATATTGGGTTATTTTCCTGAATTCAAGTACCTATAATATTTGAACTAGTATCAAGTATGAAAACACCCTTTAAAGACTTCTCCAACTACAGTTTCTCTAACAACTGTGGAACACGCATCTCTGACAAAACAAAACTGAAAAGGAAGGACCATTTTGCAGTAAAATATATATATATATATATATATGTACAAAGTAGGATAGCTATACAGCTACTTTCTCTTAGTCCAATGAGAATAGAGTTTTAAAGAATATTGTTTAGACAAGATATCATGTCTGCATCTTGTACTCTGAGTAACTACTATGAGAACAGTATGCAATATATTAATTATTGTAACTGTCCTACTAACCTGTTTTGAAACTGTTTCGTTGCTATTTCTTTCTCATTAAAATTAATAAAGATGATGGAACTAAACAAAAAAGGGAATACAGATGAATGTCTATTTTGTATCTGTGTATTCAAAATGGTTAGGATAGATATATAGTTACATTCTCTTAATGAATAGAGGGATTTGTTCTAATAGTGTTTGCGAATAGGATACAATGTCTGCATCTTGTACAACAAACAACCACTAAGAAGGCAGTATGCAATGTGTTAATTATTGGAACTGTCCTACCAATTTGACTTGAAACTGCCTCATTGCTACTTGTTTCTCAAGAAAATTATGGAGAAAAAAATTTAAAAATAAAAATAAAGAAAATTAATAAAGAAAATAATTTATTCAAGCAATAAAAACAAAATAATAAATTGATTAATAAACCCATTCTCATTCTTAAAGAAGTTACCATCTCATCAGTGAGATAGGCATGTACTCAAAAAGCTTTCATATGTTGATAATGAAAATGTTATGAGTTTAAATAAAGCTTGGTCAAATGATTCTTAAGGAGAAGGGGAGCATTTGAGCTGGTTTTCTAAGGATGAACAGGATTTAAATAAATAATTATGAAGTTAAGAAATTTTCAAGGGTGATTTTAGGAAATAAGCTAATTTTCAAAGTGAATGAATGGCATGCAGTGCGCTGACTTTACATTAAATCATGATGTTACTCTTATAGGTACTAAGCAAAGGATATGCCCTGAATGAAGAGAATGAACATGGCATTTAGAGTTAGATAATAGGGCCAGCCAGATAGCTCAGAGGGTTAAAGCGTCTGCTTGGACAGAGAGCAGTAGCTGGGGTTCAATCACCAGGCCTGTTGTTCCGCCCCCCACCGGGACGTGCTGAGATAGCGATTGAGACTGGGTATGGTAGCGTGCACCTGTATTCCCAACACTTGGGAGGCTGAACACAGGTGGATCACTACAAGTCTGATCTGTGTAGTGCAACCCTGAAGACCCTGTACTAAATATACTTTTAAAAATTATATAGAACTAGATAATAGTCAACCTATTCTTCTGAAACATTCTCTAAACTACAGCTTTGAAGTAATTCCCAGAAAAACATGATGAAATGTGCTTCTCTGGGTTTTATTTTCAGAAGTTCTACATTTCAGGTTGGCCTATAGCCTAGAATCTTGCCCTTTAACAATAGCAAATGCAGGTGATGTCATTGTAGATGTAATCCCCACAGTAGTCTTTGAGAAACTGACTTAGAATTGAACTTATGTTTTCTCATGCTCGTAGCTTCTAAATACATAAATTAATGTTAGGTTATTGCTGATGCCTTTGAAGTCAGAATGCAGTTTTTGTAACCAAATATTTGAAATTTCAGGATACAAAGAATATTGATTGAAAGTAAGGGAATTTTTATAATATATACACTGCAAATATGTTTTCAAACATTATTTTTTGCTTTTAATTACCAAGTCTTGTTAGTTATAAGTAGAATTAGAAAATGTTGGCAAGAAAGATTGAAAGCAGAATTAGACATCATTAAAAAGTCCTGTGTGTGTGCTTTACTGTAGTGCTATAAAACTAATATGAGTAGCAGAAATTTCTACAATAGAATCCTAATACAGAAGTGTTTCAATAGCATAAATTATATTCTCATAATGGTAATTATAGAATAATAAAATCTTTTAATAAGGACCAGGAAAATCCTGAAGGTAAGCATAAACAATAAAAAGAAAGGTTTAAAACCAAAACTTTCATGTTATTATAATTTCTTTGTTTCAATTAAATAAGCAGAACTTAATATCATCAGTTTAGTGTGTTATTAGGTAATTCTTTTTGTAATTAGATAATTCTTAAAAGTTCTTTCTCATGGAAGTTATTATGAATAAGAAAATACTAATATGATTTCTGTGCATTCTGTTAAACAATGCTTATATAAATAGGAAAATAGAAACTTTCATAAATGAGTACTAATGAATTATACCAAAGTTACCTATTGATCTTCCCCCTTTAAAATATCTGAGAGAGACTTACTCTGGGGAAACTCAAAAGTGGAATAAAATTCCAAGATGTATCTTAAGCTGAGAAAAATTTTGTAACATTAGACAAATTTAATTCCTATGGTACTTTTTAATTATTAATATTTAATTTGTAGTTATGAAAATTATTCAGAATTACAATGTCTTAAATGCAATGTCATTTTACATTGTAATCTTAGATCATTTCTTTCAATACAGTAAAAAATAACAATAGCTTATAAAAGTAATAGGTTTGTGACGAAATAAAAACTAAATATTTCAGAATATAATTTGTTAACTTTGTATGTTTTTAATCTTATAGCATGTCCAAACATATTCATATCAGCAAAGGAATGCTAATATATGAAAAATTTAAATAAACTCAGTTATCCTTCATATTGTTCATAAATTTAATCATATAAAGACAAAGTATATTTTTCCAATTACAAATTATAAAATTGGATTTCTCAAAGTAGAAGAAAAACATTTCTATTTAATAAAATGTTCTGTTCATAACTTTTAAATACTCAGGCATATTATATTTAGGTTTCTAACATTTTATACATTTGATGTGGGTTCCAAAAATTTTAGTTATGGGTTATTGTGAGTATAATCTTGAACATTGTTCCACCTCATAGTTTCTTAAGATAAACTTGTAGAATAAATGACAAGAACAAAGACAACACACTTTTTAATGATATCCTGGTAAGCCCTAGTCAAAGCACCTTCTATCATGAGGTACTAGAAAAAATCACCTTTTATAAATGAAAGTATTATTCACTGAATATGGTTTGCTAGCTTAATATTAGAACATTTATCTTGTTACTGAATGTGTGAGTCACAGTACGGTTGCAAAACTGCAATAGTTAGAATTCTATAAAGTTGCTCCAGAGGCCCCATGGCAGTAGAAAAGCACTCAGGAGACAGAAGAAAATAGAAGAGAAGGAGGCAGCTACCTTGGGACCTAGCACGGTAGACTCTGCAGCAATATAGTTGAAAACCACAACACTCCCCCCCCCCCGAGACTGTAGGTAATACAGCTTTTTATATTTTCAAAACAAATAGCATTTTAATAGATTATACACAAATACATTATCTGTTACAAAAATAAATCAACTTGGATGAGAAAAAGAAAAAAGGGAAAATATATACATATATATGGGCTAGCTTGTATAATTACACTGCTGATTTCTGCTGGTCTACTGAAAGGAGCAGTTAATGCTTAAATTTTTTTCTTCTTTTTTAATTTTTTGACTAATTTTTCAGGGTTATGTCTGGTAATCTGAACAACTAATTTGAAGACAACAATATGCAATATAACAACCATTGTTTTGGGTCCAAGGAATTGAACTCAGGACCTTGCACTTTCTAGACAGGCACTTGTGCCACTGAGCTATATCCCCAACCCAACAACCATTGTTGAATTCCTATCATTTTGTTCCATGAAATTTTATATCATTTCTTATGGTTTTTGTTGTTGTTGTTGCTATTATTTTACTATTTTATTCTCTTTTTTAAAAAAAAGTGTCATGAGGATAGTAATCACTGTCAATCATATACTGACAAAAATCTTGCAAGAGTACTTTTATATATGTACTTTCAGACATATGTAATCTTTTATATATTTACATATATTTGTATGTTTTACCCATCAATTGATATGCAGTAATATATATCCATACTAATAAATACATAGGATTATGTTTGTATATGCATATATATAAGTATATTCATCTATAATTTTTCACAGTCTTATATATCCATTCTATCTGACTTCCATAATTTCAAAATAAGAAAAAAATTCAAATGTTCAGAATCTTTTCCAGGGGACCACCCACTCAGGACCCCTCTCCTGTCTCTCTTTCAACTAGGAGCTTTCTTTCCCTCAAAAAATATTTTCTGCTCATCAAAAATAAGAAAAGAATTTTTTCCATTTATTATCTTTTTTTTTTTTTTTTTTTTTTTTGGTGGTACCAGTGATCGAACTCAGGAACTTGCACTTGCCAGGCAGGCACTTATGCCACTGAACTATATCTAGCCCCTCCATTTATTACCTTAATACACATTCTGTATAGTGGAATTACTGACTTTATAATAAATACATGTTGACACTTTTAAATTGACACTATTAAATAGTCTGCCATGGAGATATAAGAGTTTGCGTTACATCACTGTCCTCATTCTTTTTTACTTTTTCTAATTTATCAAATTCAGTGCTGACCTATAACTTTTCTTTAAATGCTAACATTACAATTTTTAACTTTTCTGTACTTATAGGCAAATGCATTTATCTTTGAATTGTTTATGCCTATTCTTATTTTGTATCTTTAACTTGTACTTTAGTTATAAATAAATTTTATACAGAGAAATATTAAGACTAAAGTTTATCTTAATTTAATGATGAAAATATTCATTGACACTTGTTTTGCTTTAGGTCCCATGAAGATTGCAGAATTTACACAATGAACAAGCCACAACTGAGAAGTTCATTTAATTATGCATTCAGGAAGACTAAAAAAAAAAAAAAAAGAAGTAATAATCTTATACCTGAAAAGCTCTTTTGATAAAGACAAATAGTGGTTATAGTTTCATTGTTTTATACTAGAACAAAAAACTGGGCTTTATGATCCATATTGCTATACTTTCCTAATAGTTCTATGTTCTAGTAGCTTATTTCATATATATATTATATATATATATATGATATATATCATATATATATAATGACTATCGCTTAATTATTCGAACTGTATTAAGCAGATTTTAACAAAATCTCTTACTCTTCTTAGTCTGCTCTCCCATCTTAATGAGGCAGCCATAGTCTTCACTTTTTTGTTTGCACAGGTATTTGTCTTCATGTACCCATAAACAATACATTCAGCAATTCCACCACCTTGGGACACCCCCAACCACTCCACAATCCCCCCCACTCCCACCCAGTGAGTAAGAACTTCTGCTGTCCTCTCAGGACCCACAGATCCATCCCTAGCCCAGGCCCGGTGAGTATGTGGGAGAGCTTCTGGCTACCCTGCACCTAGGCAAAGCATCGGTGAGACCGTCTTCCAACAACTTGAGATGCTTCCCCACGAAGCAGTGCCTGCCCCTCCTGCACAAGACTGAGAACTTGTGCCATGTTCTCAGGACATCCAAATCCAGCCCTTGGCAAAACCTGGGGAGCATGTGGGAGAGCTTCCTCTCCCCCCTACTTCACCTTGTCCCGTTCAGACTTAGCTCAGTCCTGGCATAAAGGCCCAGGGTGAAACTCTGCAGCTGAAGTCCCTACAGAGAGAATAGGGGACAACCACCCAGCTAGTCCAGGAACAGAACATCTTTCCAAAGAGGCACAACCTGTTCATTCCCAACAGTAGCAGTAGTAAGGAACTGAGCACAGCAGCCACACCCAAGCCAGGCACAGCTGGATAAATTCAAACTTTGTAGATCTTCACCTGAATTTCAGTAGGTAATACAGGTATAACTGCAACAAAGCTCTATAATAAAGGTCAGAAGACAGTGCTATACAAAATAACAACAAGAAGGAGCAAAATACAATCTCAGACCCCAATGCCACCCATAACAAGTGCAGAAAAAACTAACACAGAACAAATTGGGAATCACACAGCTAAAATAAATGAATCAACAGCTTCTGAAATAAAGAAACAACTGCAGAAAGATATAGAGGAACTCAGATTGGATTGGAAATGAAAAAAGAAATCCCTGAACTAATAGCATCTGCAGTAAAAAATCAAATGCAGAAACATTTGAAGGTAACCCACTGCCCACCAAGAACAAGTGCAAAGGACCCTAGCTCAGCTGAAATATATGGATGGATAACATCGAAAGTAAATAAGCAACAGCAGAAAGTTATAGAGGAACTCACAGTGGAATTATTTTCTGAAACAAAAAAATATTCGCTGAACTTATAGCATCTGAAGTAAAGAATCAAATACAGAAATATAGGTGGAAACCCAATCTGAAAAAAACTCTGCAGTAAAAGAATAACTGCTTCTAAAGAAGACATTGATAAAAAAAATTGAGGAGATCAGAAAAATGGCGGATTCCTTGAATAAGCAATATAGGAAAGAAATAAATCGCATGAAGCAGAGTCAAAGACGTATAGAGGAATTTAAAATCTAAATCACAAGCTTGCAAAAAAGTTTAAGTGAAAGGCAAGACAGAGTTTCAGATCTTGAGGATGCTGGTGCAGCTAGTGAGAAGGTAAGAAAGGATCTCTTAAAAACAACTAGGATGCAGGAAAAAATAATCCATCACCTGAAAGATGATGCAAAGATGAACAATGTGAGACTAATAGGCATCAATAAGAAAGAAGGAGTTAACACAAATGACATGTAAAAAATATGGGCAGAAGTAATAGCAGAAAGCTTCCCAAATATGAGGAAACAATCTGACATTCAGGAAACCTAAACATACAGAACACCAAGTAACCTCAACCCAATTAAAAACACACCGAGACATGTAATAGTCAAGATCCTAGAAATCCAGCACAAAAATAATATACTGAAAGCTGCTAGAGAACAGAAGCAGATCATGTTCAAAGGAAAACCCATCAGAATTATGGCCAATTTTGCTTCACACACCATGAAGGCAGGATGAGCATGGAGCAGAGTACTTCACCTGCTCGTGAAAACAACTTCTATCCCAGACTACAATACTCAACAAAATTCTCTTTCAACTTTGATGGAGAAGTGAAATACTTCCATGACATAGAACAACTAAAGAATACTATGATGACAAAGCGAACCCTACACAGGCTCCTGAAAGATGTTCTAGAGAGGGAATAAAATGATGAGAACTCCACGAATGAGATCAGAAGCAACCAGCTAAATAGGGCCAACAATTAAACACAGGAGAAAAGGAGTAAACAACAACAGATAAATACATATCAATTGTAAGTCAATACACCTCAATTATAACCGTCAATGTAAATGGTCTCAATTCACCAATTATGAGAAATACACTGGAACAGTGAATTAGAAAACAAAATCCAACAATATGCTGAATAGAAGAAACAAATTTTACTCATAAAGACATTCATAGGCTGAACATCAAAGGATGGAAAACAATACTACATGCCAAAGCACCTCAGAAAAAAGCAGGGGTAGCAATCCTACTCTCAGACAGTCTCAACTTCAAACCAACAATTGTCAAGCAAAATAAAGAAGGCCACTATATACTGATTAGGGGAAAAATTCAAGAGGAAGAGGTAACACTCATAAATATGTATGCACCAAACATGTGAGCACTCAACTATATAAAGCAAATCTTAATAGACATGAATAAGCTAATAGCCAATACCACAATCATAACAGGAGACCTTAAAACCCATTTATCCCAACAAGATAGGTCAACTAGACAAAAATTAGCAAAGAAATAACAGAACTGAACTAGAGTTTGAAACAAATGGACTTGGTGGACATATACAGAGTGCTCTGCCCAAACACAGCTGAATACACATTTTTCCCAGCTTCACATGGATCATTTTATACAATAGACCATATACTGGTCCATACATCACGCTTAAGTATATGCAAGAAAACAGAAATTATCCTATGCATATTATCTGACCACAGTGCAATGAAACTGGAAATAAATGACAAAAGAAACCAGAAAAACACCCTAAATAAATGGAAAGTAAACTACACACTACTCGGCAACCAATGGGTCACAGATGAAATGAAAGAAATTCAATAATATCTACAATTCAATGAAAATTCAAGCACAACTTATAGGAATTTATGGGATATGAAAAAAGAGCTCTCAGAGGGAAATTCATACCTGTGAACTCATACATTAGGAAAACAGAAAGGGAACAAATAAATACATTAATCCTGCAACTTCAACAACTAGAAAAGGAAGAGCAAACCAAACCTAGAACCCATAGATGGAAGAAATCATAAAGATTAGGGCAGAAATTAATTCAATTGAGACGAAAGAAAACATTTCAAAGAATTAACAAAACAAAAGCTGGTTCTTTGAAATGTTAAATAAAATCTATAATCCCCTACCTAACCTCATCAAAAAGAGGAAAGAAAAATTCAAATACAAGCAATAAGGAATGAAAGGGTGTAATTAAAACAGACCCCGTGGAAATTCAGAAGACTATTAATAGCTACTTTGAGAATCTTTACTCTCACAGAATAGAAGATACAGAAGAAATGCACAGATTCCTAGAAAGGTACAAATTACCAAAGCTGAATTGACAGGATATAACCACTCTCAATAGCTGAATAACAGCCAATGAAATACGAGATGTAATAAAAACCTACCGACAAAGAAAAGTCCAAAAAAAAGAAAAAGAAAAAACAAAGAAAGAAAAAAGAAAAGTCCAGGTCCAGATGGATTCACAGCTGAATTCTACAAGAAATTTACAGAAGATGTAGTCCGTATACTCCTCAAACTCTTCAGTGAAACTGAAAAGGAGCATTACTCCCAAAGTAATTGCTGGAGGCAAGTATTCTATTGACAAAAAAAACAGGGAAAGATGAAATAACAAAGGAGAACTACAGGCCAATCTCTCTCATGAACATAGATGCCAAAATCCTGAATAAAATCCTAGCAAATAGAATTCAGCAAATCATCAAGAAGGTTAACAGGTAGAATGCATCCCAGGGATGGAAGGATGGTTCAATATTTTACAAAATCAATAAATGAAACAACATCAATAGAGTGAAGACTAAAACCACATCATCATCTCAATTGATGCAGAGAAGGCTTTTGACAAAGTCCAACACTCATTCATGTTCAAAGTCCTAAAGAAATTGGGATAGATGTTCTCTACTTCAATCTGCTAGAAGCCATTTATGAAAATCCAATGGCTTACAAACTTCTAAATGGGGAAAAACTGAAATCGTTTACTCTTAGAATTGGTGCAATACAAGTATGCCCTCTATCACCACTCCTATTCAATATAGTACTGCAATCATTAACTAGAGCCATTAGACAAGAGAAAGAAATAAAAGGAATAAGAATAAGTAAAGAAGATCTTAAATTATCATTATTTGCAGATGACATGATATTGGAAGATCCAGAAAACTCCACAATGAAGCTACTAGAATTAATACAGAAATTCAGTAGCATAGCAGGATACAAAATCAACACCCCAAAGTCAATAGCATTCCTCTACACAGATAACAAACACACTGAGAGGGAAATTAGAGAAACATACCTTTTACAGTAGCACAACAGAAAATGAAATACGTTGGAATTAATCTAACAAAAGAAGTCAAAGACCTTTTCAAGGAAATTTCTCTTTAAAAAAGAGATCATAGAGGATTGCAGAAAATGGAAAGATATTCCGTGCCCCTGAATAGGAAGAACCAACACTGGGAAGATGGCCATACTCCCAAAATTGCTGTACAGATTTAATGCAATCCCTATTGAACTACCACCAACATACCTCACAGACCCAACAAAATCATTCCTACAATTAATTTGGAACCGAAAATACCTAGAATAGCAAACGAAATGTTGTGCATCAAAGACAAAGCAGAAAGCATTACATTTCCTGACTTGAAATTATACTACAAGGCTACTGTGATAAGGTCAGCATCATGCTAACAATGAAATAGACCTCAAGACCAATGGAATTCATTAGAAGATGCTGAAGCATATACAAACACACTCAGTCAACTCAGCTTTGATGAAGGAGTCAAGCATACTCACTGGAAGAAAGATAGCCTCTTTGAAAAATGGTGGTGGAAAAACTGGCTCTCTACCTGCCGAACACTAAAACTTGACCCAGATTTATTACCATACACTAAACTAAAGTCAAAATGGATATAAAAATCTAAATGTTAAAACAAAAAACACTAAATCTCCCAGAATAGAATGTAGGTGGAACATTTGAAGACATAAGTGTAGGCAAAGAGTTCAGGAACAAGAATCAAATAGCACGGGAAACACTTGAAAAATGAACAACTCGGACTTCCTCTTATTGACAAGTTTTTGCATGTCAAAAGAAATTACCAACTAGGGGAAAAGACAACCCACAAATTTGGAAAAATTCTTGACAAATAAGTAATCAGATAAAGGTGTGCTCTCTAGAATTTATAAAAAACTAAAAAATACTAGGACCCCAAAATTTAAAGACCCAATTCAGTAATGGGCATCTGAGATGAACACTCACTTCTCAGAGGATGAAATTAAAGAAGCGAATAAATATATGAAAAAATGCTCCACGTCAGTACATATCCATGAAATGCAAATTACAACAACGTTGAGATATCATCTCACCCCAGAAAGAATGGCTATCGTAAAGAAATCACCCAACAACAAATGTCAGAAAGATTGTGGAGGGCCGGGGAGATGGTTCAGTGGAATAAGCACTTCCCTGGCAAGCACCAGGGACTGAGTTCAATTCCTGGTTCTGCCAAAAAAAAAGAAAGTTTGTGGAAAAAGAGGAACCCTTCTCCACTGATGGTAGGAATGAAGACTGGTGTAACCATTATGGAAATCAGTGTGGAAACTCCTTAGAAAACTAGGATGGGAGATCCAATTTAAACCAGCTGTTCTTCTACTGGGAATTTTCCCGGAGGATCTGAAAATATCATATCATAATGATATAATTTGCCTATGTTTATAGCATCACAATTTGTGATAGCCAAATCTTGGAAACAAACAAGATACCCATCACCTGAGGAATGGGTGAAAAATATGTGGTACTTTTATGCAATGGAGTATTGCTCAGATATAAAGAATGATGAACGCGAGCCTTTATATTTAAGTGGATGCAACTTCAAGATATGCTCATAAGTGAAAAAAACCGGACACACTTGTGTAAACATCCTGTAGTTTCCCTAGTATAAGAACTCAAAAGAAGAAACACAAATAGAAAGGTATAATACAATTAAAAGGAAAGGAAGAACTTGAGGACTATACAATGAATAGAGAGCAAGAAGAAGAGCTAGGACACATGACAGAGGCAAGCCATACAGTTATATGTACAAGATGGGTAAGGCAATGATCCTGAGAACATTCAGAATATTTTTGAATCTAGTAGCCAATTGAAAGGATTCTCACCCTGACAAACTATATATACTGGCACTAGTGAACTAAGCAACTGCACTGAAGAGGGCCATTTCTTTTGGGTTTTTTTTTTTTTACTCATAATTTTATTGAGGAAAAAAACCCAATGAGACAGTTGCAGACCAAATTGCTAGTACAGCTTCAATAATTAACACATTGAGGTTCTGGCTACCCTGCGCTGGCCAGACCTTCTGGTCCCAGCCCAGGGGCAACGTGGGTGAAGCCCTCCTCCCTCCACCTTCCCCCACCCTTTTACCACTCGTCAGCACACACCCACAGCAACTGCCACGTGAGAATTTCTGCCGTGTTCGGATGACCTCCATATCCAGTCCTAGCCCATGCCCGTTGAGTATGTGGGAGAGCTGTCTCTCCCACCTGCTACATCTTGTCCCTTCCAGACTCAGCTAAGGCCTGCCTGAGGTGAAACCCTGCAGCTGCAATCCATACAGAAAGATTACAGGACAGAACCATCCAGCTATGACAGGACAAGAATATCTTGCCAGAGGGGGCACAACATGTTCACTCACAAGGGCAGCAGGAGGAAGATGAGAACAGCAGCCAGAGCCAATCCAGGTACAACTGGATAAATCCAAACTTTGTAGATCTTCACCTGAACTTCAGTAGGTGCTAAGGTTATAACTGCACCAAAGCTATACAAAAATGTCAGAAGACAGTGCTACACAAAATGACAATGAGAAGGAACAAAATGCAATCTCCAGACCCAACCACACCCATAAGAAGTGCAGAGGACACTAACACAGAACAAAGTGGGAATCACACAACTGAAATAAATGAATCGATGGCTTCTGAAATAAAGAAACATCTGCAGAAAGGTATAGAGGAACTCAGATTGGAAATGAAAAAAGAAATCTCTGAATTAATAACATCTCCAGTAAAAAATTAAATGAAGAAACATATGGAGGAAACCCAATGCTCACCCAGAACAAGTGCAGAGGACAATAACTCAGCTCAAATTTATGAAGTAATAGTGTCGATAGTAAATACGCAAGAGCAGAAAGTCATAAAGGAAAGCAGAGCAGAATACTTTTCTACTAGCTCAGCTCAAATCTATGAATTAATACTGTCAATAGTAAATAAGCAAAAGAAGAAAGTTACAGAGGAACTCAGAGTGGAATTTTCAGAATTAAGAAAAGAATTCTCAGAACTCATAGAATCTGAAGTAAAGAATCAACTACAGAAACATAGGGAGAAAACACACTCTGAAAAAATACTGCAATAAAAGAATTAATAACTGCTTCTAAAGAAAACACTGATTAAAAAAATACAGGAGATTAGAAAAATGACGGATTCCTTGAATGAGCAATACAGGAAAGAAATAGATCGCATGAAGCAGAGTCAAAGTCATACAGAGGAATTTAAAATCTCAACACAAGCTTGCAAAAAAGTTTAAGTGAAAGTGAAGACAGAGTTTCAGATCATGAAGACTCTGGTGCAGCTAGTGAGAAGGTAAGAAAGGATCTTTTAAAAATAACGAGGATGCAGGAAAAAATAATCCATCACCTGAAAGATGATGCAAAGATGAACAATGTGAGACTAATAGGCATCAGTGAGAAAGAAGGAGTTAATACAAATGACATTAAAAAAATATATGGACAGAAGTAATAGCAGAAAGATTCCCAAATATGAGGAAACACTCAACATTCAGGTAATCGAAGCATACAGAACGCCAAGTAACCTCAACCCAATTAAAAACACACAAGACATATAATAGTCAAGATCCCTGAAATTCAGCAAAAGAATAATATACTGAAAGCTGCTAGAGAAAAGAAGCAGATCACATTCAAAGGAAAACCCATCAGAATTACTGGAGAAATCTCTTCACAAACCATGAAGGCAAGAAGAGCATGGAACATAGCACTGAAATTCCTCTATGAAAACAAATTCCAGCCCAGACTACTATACCCTACAAAACTCTCTTTCAAGTTTGATGTAGAAGTGAAATATTTTATGACAAAGAACAACTAACCAATATCATGATGACAAAGCCAACCCTACACAGGCTTCTGAAAGATGTACTAGAGAAGGAACCAAATTATCAGAACTCAACGAATGATATCAGAAGCAACCAGCTAAATAGACAAGCAACTGAACACAGGAGAAGAAGAGTAAACAACAACAGATAAATAACATGTCAATTGTAAGTCAATACACCTCAATTATAACCATCAATGTAAATGGTCTCAATTCACCAATTATAAGAAATACACAGGAACAGTGGACTACAAAACAAAATCCAACAATATGCTGTATACAAGAAACACATTTCACTCATAAAGACATTCATAGGCTGAAAGTCAAAGGATGGAACACAAGATTACATGACCGAGCACCTCAGAAAATAGCAGAGGTAGCAATCCTACTCTCAGTTTCAAATTCAAACCAAGAAAGATCAAGCAAAATAAAGAAGGCCACTATATACTGGTTAGCAGACTAATGCAAAAGAAAGAGAAAACACTCATGAATATGTATGCACCAAACACAGAAACAATCAACTATATGAAGCAAATCTTAATGGACATGAATAAGCTAATAGCCAATAACACAATCTTAACAGGAGACCTTAAAACCCACTTATCCCAAAAAGATAGGTCAACCAGAAAAAATTAGCAAATAAATAACAGAACTTAACCACAGCTTGAAAAATGGCCTTATTTTTTCCCATAATTTTATTGATAAACAAATACCAATGAGACAGTTTCAAATCAAATTGGTAGGACAGTTTCAATAAATAACACATTGCTTATATTCTTCCTAGTGCCTAATTGCTGGAAGGATGTGGAAATGATATCCTATTTGCACACATCATTAGAAAAAGTCATTCTATTCATTAAGAGAATGTAACTATATATCTATCCTAACCACTTTGAATACACAGATACAAAATAGACATTCATCTGTATATGCTTTTTTGTTAAGTCCCATGATTTGAATATTATAGGTGTGTAAACTCAGCAAAATATTCTAAAAGACTCCAGTAGCCCATAATAGTATTGGATCTTCCACTTTATAGGCAATGTCAGAAATTGTTGACCTGAGTCGCCTACAGCTCAACATAACAGCATGACTTTACTTCTTATATTTCCTTTTTATACTTTTCCGCTGGATGGTTAAGTCCAAGGTAAAGCATGACCTATGCAACAAGAGTTGTAGCTTTTTGGTCTGATAAGGTCAGTGAAATCCCCTCAGGATTTATCCTGAGATCCTGTACCTCAGATTGTAGAACCTTTGTAAGGGTCAGCCA
>NW_004524624.1:13672533-13681579 GCF_000260255.1 Octodon degus | reverse complement strand
GTTATAAACATCGGCACACATATATCCCTATGATATGATGTTTTCAGATCCTCCAGGAACATTCCCAGTAGAGGAATAACTGGATTAAATGGGATTTCCAGTCCAACTTTGCGAAAGAGTCTCCACACTGATTTCCATAACGGTTGCACCAGTCTACATTCCCACCAGCAGTGGAAAAGGGTCCCTTTTTCCCCACAGCCTCTCCAACATTTGTTGTTGAGTGATTTCTTTATGATGACCATTCTTTCTGGGGTGAGATGATATCTAAATGTTGTTTTAATTTGCATTTTGCAGATGGCTAGTGATGTGCAGCATTTTTTCATATACTTATTCGCTTCCTTAATTTCTTCCTCTGAGAAGTGTGTGTTCATCTTGGATGCCCATTTCTGGATTGGGTCTTTAAATTTTGGGGCTCTAGTGTTTTTTAGTTCTTTATAAATTCTAGAGAGCAGACCTTTGTCTGAGTACTTATTTGTCATGATTTTTTTCCAAATTTGTGGGTTGCCTTTTCAATTTATTGGTAATTTCTTTTGACATGAAAAAACTTCTCAGTAAAAGCAGGTCCCAGTTGTTAATTCTTTGAACTGTTTTTTGTGCGATTTGATTTTTTTTCATGAACTGTTTGCCTACTCCTATGTCTTCAAGAGTTCCTCCCCCTTTCTCTTCCAAGAGATTCAGTGTCTCTGCTTTAATGCTTAGATCTTTAATCCATTTTGCTTTATTTTAGTGCATGGTAATACACCTGGGTCAAGTTTGAGTTTTTGGCATTTAGAGAGCCAGATTTTCCAGCACCATTTGTTAAAGAGCCTATTTTCCTTCCAGTGAGTATGATTGGCCACTTTGTCAAAGATAAGGTGGCTGAGTATGATCGTAGGGCCTTCAGCGTCTTCTAATCTATTCCATTGCCCCTCAGATCTATTTTGTTGTGAGTACCATGGTGATTTTATCACAGTAGCCTTGTAGTATAATTTCAAGTCAGGAATTGTAATGCCTCCTGCCTTGTCTTTATTGCCAGGAACTGCCTTTGCTATTCTAGGTCTGTTTTGGTTCCAGATAAATTTTAGGAATGATTTCTCTAGGTCTCTGAGGTATGTCGGTGGTAGTCTGATAGGGATTGCATTAAATCTGTACAGCAATTTTGGGAGTATGGCCATCTTCACAATGTTGGTTCTTCCTATCCAGGAGCATGGAATATCATTCCATTTTCTGACATCCTCTACGATCTCTTTTTTCAGAGTACTGTAATTTTCCTTGAAAAGATTTTGACTTCTTCAGTAGATTAATTCCAAGGTATTTCATTTTCATCGATGCTATTTTTAAAGGTATTGTTTCTATAATTTCCCTCTCAGTGTGTTTGTTTTCTGTGTAGAGGAATGCTATTGACTTTTGGGTATTGACTTTGTAACCTGCTATGCTACTGAATTTCTACATTAATTCTAGTAGCTTCTTGGTGGAGGTTTTTGGGTCTTCCAAGTAAACTATCATGTCATCTGCAAATAAAGATAATTTAACTTCTTCTTTGCCTATTCTTATTTCTTTTATTTCTTTCTGTTCTGTAATGACTGTAGCTAATAATTCCAGAACTGTATTGAATAGAAGGGGTGATAGAGGACATCCTTCTCTGTACCAGATCTAAGAGAAAAAGATTTCAGTTTTTCCCCATTTAGGATTATGTTAGTCATTGGGTTTTCATAAATGGCTTTTACCAGATTGAAGTAGAGGCCATCTATTCCAATTTTCTGTAGGAATTTGAACATGAATGAGTGTTGGACTTTGTCAAAAGCCTTTTCTGCATCAATGGAGATAATCATGGAGTTTTTAGTTTTGCTCTATTGATATAGTGTATTATATTTATAGATTTTTGAATATTGAACCATCTTTGCATCCCTGGGATAAATCCTACCTGGTCATGGTGTATGATCTTCTTGATGATTTGCTGTATTCTATTTGCTAGTATTTTATTGAGGTTTTTGGCATCATGTTCATGAGGGAGTTTGGCCTGTAGTTCTCTTTCTTAGTTGCATCTTTCCCTGGTTCTGGTATCAGTATAATACTTGCCTCCAGGAGTGATTTTGGGAGGATTGCTTCCTTTTCAATTTCATGGAAGAGATAAAATTTAACTGAAACCTGAAAATAACTAGAATAACAAAGGCAATCCTTGGCAATAAAAACAAGACAGGAGGCTTTACACTTCCTGACTTGAATTTATGCTACAAGGCTACTGTGATAAAATCAGCATGGTACTGGCAAGAAAATAGACCGGAGGACCAATGGAATAGATGAGAAGACACTGAAGCCCCTATGAGCACAATCAGCCACCTGACTTTTGACAAAGAGTGAAACATACTCAAAGATGAAAAATAGCCTCTGTAATAAATAGTGCTGGAAAAACTGGCTCTCCACATGCCGAAAACTAAAACATCAACAAGGTCTATTATCATGCACTAAGCTATAGTCCAAATGGATTAAAGATTTAAGCATTAAAGCAGAGACACTAAATCTCCTGGAAGAGAAAGTAGGAGGAACTCTTCAAGACATAGGGGTAAGCAAAGGTTTCAGGAACAAAAAGAAATGCACGGAAAAAACTTGTAAGTACGAAAAACTGGGACATGAGTTTTTGCACGTTAAAAGAAATTACCAACAAAGTGAAAAGAATACCCACAAATTTGAAAAAATCATGACAAATAAGTACACGGACAAAGGTCTGCTCTCTAGAATTTATAAAGAACTAAAAAACACTAGGGCCCCAAAAATTAAAGACCCAGTCCAGAATTGGTCATTTGAGATGAACACACACTTCATAGAAGATGAAATTAAAGAAGCAAATAAATATATGAAAAAAATGTTCCATATCACTACATATCCATGAAATTCAAATTAAAACAACATTGAGATATCATCTTACCCCAGAAAGAATGGCTATCATAAGGAAATCACACAACAAATCTTGGAGAGGATGTGAGGAAAAAGAAACCTTTCTCCACTGCTGGTGGGAATGTAGACGGTTGCAACCATTATGGAAATCAGTGTGGAGACTCCTTAGAAAAGTGGGACTGGAAATCCCATTTAAACCAGCTATTCCTCTACTGGGAATTTTCCCCAAGGATCTGAAAACATCATACATACTGATATATGTGTGCTTATTTTTTATAGCAGCACAATTTGTGATAGCCAAAACCTGGAAACAACCAAGATGCCCATCACCTGAGGAATGGATTAAAAAATGTATTTTTATACAATGGAGTATTACTCAGCTATAAAGAATGATAAACTCGAAGCCTTTATATGTATGTGGATGCCACTTCAAGATATACTCATAATTAAAATAAACCAGTCACACATGTGTGAATTTCAAATAGTTTCTCTATTATAAGAACTCAAATGAAGAAATACAAATAGAAAAGTATAATACAGCTAAAAGGAAAGCAAGAACTCGAGGACTAGTTAATTAAGAGAGAGAAAGGAGAAGAGCTAGGAAACATGATAATGACAATCCATATAGTTATATGTAGATGATGGGCAAGGCAATGATCCTGATAATCTCCATAAGATTTTTTAATCTAGCAGTTAATTGGAAAGATTCTCATTCTGACTAATTATATATACTGACAACTGTGAATTAAGCAACTGTACTGAAGTTGCAATTTGTAATAGTAGGTTCATGCTTGGAGTACCTGTCATTCTGTTCTTCTGAATATGGGCTGCTTCTCATGACATGTCAGTTGCTGCTGTGCTGTCTCTCGGATAAATGATTGTCCTAAAAGAAGGGGATGTAGAATGAAGACAGGAGACAGGAAAAGGAATATGGTGGGTCTGTCCTACTTAAAGGTTGCGTATGGTTAGATTTTTGGACTTATGTGTAAACATAAGAATTATATAATTCTAAAAACGAAAAATGAATAAAGAAGAATTATATAATTCCTTATGCTTATTTTTAAAATATATTCTAATTTTTAAATGTTTGTTCATCATATTCTGTAGGGACTTAAAGTTCAATATATCAATATTTGATGAAAAGTACCTGTGTCATGTTATCCCTAAGATGGTTGATATTCAGACAGATAGTGAGGTTAAGCTTAGCAGCCTAGGTTGTATGGTAATAACAATAAGCTTCTCTACTGAAGGGTTAACTACCTAAATTTGCAGACCAAAATTAGAGAAAAGGAGTGCTGCAAGGAAATCCAACATTTTGGCCCTAGCCTTCCAAGGTCAATTAAGTCTCAGTACATGAGAGCTTGTACTGTAATGTCATGTAACTCAGTAGTTTTCCAAATTTTCTGATCAGGGAGATTATGAGGCCAAAGAGAAAAGTGATCGATGATGTAGAGTGTGCCTAACGAGAGTCATATGGAGAAAAAAACATTCTCTCAGGCTTTCACAGAGAGCACATTGGCCAAGCAATGGCCATGACTCATCTACATGGCTGTCACTAACAAAGGATCTATAATCTAAGGACAAGGTCTCAGGATATATCCTGTGGGAATTTCATTGACCTTATCAGACTCAAAAACTAAAACTCTTGTTGCATATAGGTCTTGCTTCATCTTGGTGTTAACCATTCAGCAGAAAAGTATAAAACGATATGTAAGAAGTAAAGCCATGCTGTTATGTTGAGCTGTATGGGACTCAGATCAACAATTTCGAACATTGCCTGTGAAGTGGAAGACCCAATACTATTATTGACTACTGGACTCTTTTAGAATATTTTGGTGAGTTAACACACCTATAATATTCAAATAACAGAACTAAACAAAAAAAGAAAATACAGATGAATGTCATTTTTTGTCTGTGTATTCAAAATTGTTAGGATAGATATTTAGTTACAATGTCTTAATGAATAGGATTTGTTCTAATAGTGTTTGTAAATAGGATATCATGTCCGCATCTCGTACAGCAATTAACCACTAGAAAGACTGTATGCAATGTGTAATTTTTGAAACTGTCCTACGAATTTGATTTGAAACTGTCTCATTGCTATTTGTTTCTCAATAAAATTATGGGAAAAAAATTAAAAATTAAAAATAATGCTAAGCAAGATTATGGGAATATTTTGTATTTAAATATGGAGGACTTCCATTAAATATGTATAAGCATGTCCAAGTGGTTATAAAACCATTGCATTATTAGTATTGACTATGTCTTAAGTAAAGAGATCATAGTTGAGATTAAAAAAAAAAAGATCCAGAGTCTGTGGACCCAAATGTTCCATGAAAGTGGAAGGGCAAATAGTGAACTTTTACAATGCTATCATGAAGTTTATAAAGCAAAAAAGAATACAACCAAGCTGACTGCACTAATGGGATTCTTCTTGTAAGCTACATCCAGGATACCTACTACTAATTCTTCCATTTTGTGTTGCATTGACAACTGATGGTCAACTTGTAACGTCCAGCTGAACTTAACCAGCATGGTGTTGGGTGTGGGAGGCCCACCTGAGGAGTGTTGCCAGCAGCATAAGAGGCCGACCTGAAGAGGAAAATCTTGAGGATCTGTTAGGGAGATGTTGATTCTCTTGGAGGAGGTTGTCATGCTGGCTTTCCTGATAAACTTGGCTGTTGTCATCGTTGGAGTAACTCAGGAGCTTGTTGTTGCTGAAGATGACTATGGTCCATGCTGGGGAAGCTCTGGTCCTTACTTTGAGCATTGCTTCCTGGCTCCAGAGGGGAAGATATCATGATTGTTGGGGGAGTGAGGACCTTGTTATCACTGAGGATGGCTGTGGTGTTGTAATGGTTTGTGTCTATTTGCCCCCTCAAATCCTTATGCAGTCATTTTGTGGACTTCTAGTTTGTGATTAATTCATGATCCAGTGGTGGGATTATGGGTGTGACTGCTCTGGGGATTACGGGTGTGGACACCTGACCTGGGGAAGATAGCCTTAATGCAACATAGGGAGGCAGATTGGTTCTCTGTTGCCATTGTTACTGCTACTCCTCCTCTTTGCTCTTTGATGTTTTCTGCCATGAATGGCTGCCCTCTGCATTGTGCCACTCTGACTTGGAGCCAGCCATGTATGGACTGAAATCTCCACTATCTGTGAGCTAAATAAAACTTTCCTTCCTTAAAATAATAATAATAATAATAATAATAATAATAATAATACTAGTAATAATAACAATTAACACATTACATACATTCTTCCTACTGGTTAATTGCTGTACAAGATGCATACATGATATCCTATTTACAAACACTATTAGAACAAATCCCTCTATTCATTAAGAGAATGTAACTATATATCTATCTAAACATTTTGAATATACACATACAAAATGGACATTCATCCCCCTTTTTTTTTTTTTAGTTCCATCATTTGATTATAGATGTGTTAACTCAGCAAAATATTCTAAAAGATTCAGGAGTCCCTAATAGTATTGGGTCTTCTGCTTCATTGGCAATGTCAGAAATTGTTGTCCTGAATCCCCTACAGCTCAACATAACAGCATGGCTTTGTTTCTCATACTTAGTTTTCATACTTTTCTGCTGGATGGTTAAGACCAAGATAAAGCAAGACCTAGGCAATAAGAGTTGGAACTTCTGGATCTGATAAGGTCAGTGAAATCCCCTCAGGATTTATCCTGAGACCCTGTACCTCAGATTGTAGATCCTATGTCAGTGTCAGCCATGTGAATGAGTCACAGCCATTGTTTGGCCAATGTGCTCTCCGTGAAAGCCTGAAAGAATGTTTTCTCTCCATGGTACTCTCCTTAGACACATTCCATATCATCGATCACTTTTCTTCTCTGGCCCCATAATCTCCTTGATAAGAGAATTTGGGACACTACTGAGTTATGTGACGTTATAGTACAAGCTCTCATATGTCCTGAGTCTTAATTGACCTTGGAAGGCTAGGGCCAAAAGGTTGGCTTTCCTTGCGGCCCTCCTTTTTCTCTAATTTTGGTCTGCAAACTTAAATTGTTAACCCTCCAGTAAAGAAACTTTTTGTTATTACCGTAGAACCTAGGCTGTTAAGCTTAACCTCACTAGCTGTCTGAATATCAAACTTTTTAGGCATAACATGGAACAGGTATTTTTCATCAAGTATTGATGTGTTGAACTTTAAGTCCCTACAGAATATGATGAACAAACATTTAAAAAATTAGAATATATTTTAAATATAGGCATAAAGAATTATATAATTCTTATATTTACACATAAGTCCAAAAATATAACCATATACAACCTTGAAGCAGGACAGTCCCACCACATTCCTTTTCCTGTCTCCTGCCTTCATTCAACACCCCCTTCTTTTTGAATAATCATCTACCCAAGAGATAGAATGGCAGTGACTGCCATTTTCTGGCAATCTTCTGGCAATTTGTAATATTAGGTTCATGCTTCGAGTGCCTGTCATTCTGGTCTTTTGAATACGGGATGCTTGTCATGACTCACCAATTGTTGCCATGCTGTCTCTCACGTAGATGACAGTTTTAAAATGAAGAGGTTGTTGAATGAAGGCAGGAGACAGGAAAAGAAGTGTGGGACTGTCCTGCAACAATGTTGTACATGGTGAGATTTCTGGACTTATGTGTAAACATATATAATTATTTATTCCTATTTTTAAAATATATTTATTTTTTACATTTTTTGTCATATTCTGTAGGGACTTAAAGTTTAAATATCTATACTTCTGAAAAGTGCCTCTTCCATGTTATGCCTAAGATGTTTTGATATTCAGACAGATAGTGAGGTTAAGCCCTACAGCCTAGTTTATGGCAATAACAATAAGCTTCGCCTCTGGAAGGTTAACAATCTAAATTTGCAGACAAAAAATTAGAGAAAAAGGAGGCCCTCAAGGAAAGCCAACATTTTGGTTCTAGCCTTCCAAGGTCAATTATGATTCAGGACATATGAAAATTTGCACTGTAATGTCATGTAACTCAGTAGTGTACCGAATTTTCTGATCAAGGAGATTATGGGGCCAAAGAGGAAAGCGATCGATGATGTAGGGTGTGCCTAAGGAGAGTCACATGGAAAGAAAACATTCTCTCAAGTTTTCACAGCGAGCAAATTGGCCAAGAAAGGACCATGACTCATCCACATGGCTGACACTGACAAAGGATCTACAATCTGAGGTACAGGGTCTCAGGATAAACCCTGAGGCAATTTCACTGACCTTATCAAATCCAAAAGCTACAATCTTGTTACATAGGTCTTGCTTTATCTTGGTCTTAACCATCCAGCAGAAAAGTATAAAAATGTAGTACAAGAAATAAAGCTATGTTGTTATGTTGGGTACTCAGGTCAACAACTTCTGACATTGCCAGCTAAGTGGAAGACCCAATACTGTTATGGATTACTGGACTATTTTGGAATATTTTGCTGAGTTCACACACCTATAATTTTTAAATGATGGAACTGAGCATGAAAAGGGGATATAGATGAATGTCAATTTTGTATCTGTGTATTCAAAATGGTTAGGGTAGTTATAAAGCTACATTCTCTTAATTGAAGGAATAGAGGGGTTTGTTCTAATAGTGTTTGTAAATAGGATATCATTTCTGCATCTTGTATAACAAACCACCACTAGGAAGGCAGTATGCAATGTGTTAATTATTGGAACTGTCCTACCAATTTGATTTGAAACTGTCTAATTGCTATTTATTTCTCAATATCATTATGTAAAAGACCAACATATGCCAACACATTTTGATTATAAAATTTTAGACATTGAAATCTATTTTATCTATTGTCTTAGTTACTATTCTCTCACTACTGGGATAAATACCTAATAAATAAGGTAGAGAAAAGAAAAATTTTTTTGCCTCCCAGCTAGTGGAGGTTTCAGTCAGTATTCAACTAGCTTCAAGGAAGAGTGCCACATGGCATAGAGAAGGCATTCATGGTGGCAACAAAGAGCGGAGAGCAAAAGGAGAAGCACCATCTCAGGCAGCTAGCTAGCCTCTCTCCCCTGCTTTATATTTTAATGCAGAATGTCTGCCCGAGGGCACTCACACCCCTAATCCCAGATTGGATCAAGAATCAATCACAGACCCAGTCCTAGCCCAGGTCCGGTGAGTGTGCTGAGAGTTTCCTGATACCCTGC
>NW_004524624.1:13661496-13667293 GCF_000260255.1 Octodon degus | reverse complement strand
TGTACTTTCGATTTGATTTGAAACTGTCTCATTGCTATATGTTTATCAATAAAACTTTGAAAAAAAAAAGAAAAAAGAAAATAAGCAGACTCTGCCAATGGCAAGAATCTGGGAGAAGAGGAAACTGTCTTATTTTCAAGCTTCTTATGGGTATTCTATAGGTCATCTGGAATGGAGGAAACAAGGAAAATCCTCATTTGTACAATTCATCAAACTCATTCAGAATTCCATTTCTTTCAAAAGCCAAGTAACTGCTGGCTTTCTGTTATGATTAACTGTTGTAGGGAAATGATCTGTTTCTTCTTAAATAAACAACAACAAGAAGTTCATGCTTTAGAGAAAATAAATTGATACTGTTAATATTTTGAAAAAAAAAAAAAAGAATCAATCACAAACTGTAAAAGCCACGCCAAGACTGCATGAGGCTTTGAGTGGTCACAAACACAAACCATAACATTCCACCTCTGAACTACCAAAGCCTCATGCATAGCCCTTTATGCAAAATGTATTTTAGTCCATCTCTAAAAGTTGTCAAAGTATTAACAGTTTCAGCATTGCTGAAAAGTCCAAGCCTCAAGTCTCCTTCAAGACATAAGGCAAACTCTTAAATGTGAGTCCTTGTACAAATGAAAAGTTTAACACTCCCAACATTCAGTGGCACAAGATAAACATTACCATTCCAAAAGGTATACCCAGCAGAATACCAAGCATTAGGACTAAAGCAAGTCCAAAATCTAGAAGGACAAACATTAAGTCCTATAGTTCCATGTAGAACATTCAAGGCAATCTGTAGCAAATTGTGAGCTCCATATGGCTTCACTTCTATGGCTCTGTTGTTTTTTGCAACTTCCCTGGCTTCTCCCTAGGACTAGATTTGCTCTTTTGTAGCTTTCTTCAATGATCTAAATTTTGGCTTTTCCAAAGCTCTGCGGTTTCCACTGGTAGGCTTCTCACTCACAGCTTTATACACTGCCCTCTCAGAGGCACATTGTCTGACCTTCCAGGCCTTCTTCTGAAATCTAAGTGGAAGCCTTCTTAACTTCAGTACTCCTGCATTCTTCAAGAGTCTAAAACCAACACCACATAGATGATTCCAAGTTCTGCTACCTGCAGGAACAGTAGCCAGGCTTTCTTCACTCTTGGCTGTAGTGGTGAAGTGCCTGGATTGCTGAGCATTCTGACCCTGATTTTTAGCAACAAATTCTCTACACTGGCACCATTCTGGAACCTGGGGCTCTGTGGCTTCATCTTCAAGGCAAAGCACCTCACCTTTACAATTCTAAGGCTGCAAAGGGCTGAGACCTGCTGCCTTTTGTGATGCTCTCGATCCATCCTTTCCATTCTCTATTTTCTTCCCAGAAATGGAGATCCTATCAGCTCTATCTTTGCAGTCCAAAGCTTTATTTGAGCTTCCTTTCTGGTCAATCTCACAGCTTTTTAAATCATCCTGCTGAGCTCTTTGCTCTTGATTTTCAACAGAAATCTGACTAACAGCCCCCAAAAATAGCCATGCCACTTCCTCAATATTTGACTGCTTTGAAATTTCTTTTGCCACATTAAGCATCCTCCATGCTTAATCTCAAAGTTTCTAGATACAAGAAAAATTCAGACAAACTTTCTGCCAAGACATAACACAAACCATCTGGAGTCCAACAACTTCCCAGCCACAGTCCTTCCCAGCAGAAACCTCCCCAGGCTGTTCTTTATAGGCAAAATTTCGGTCAGCTTTCTGGTCTTCTGAGCTCTAACAAGAATCTCCCATATAGAACAACTGAAGTTGTTCCAGCACTTTTCCTGTAGGCAATATCTCTGAACTTTTCCTATCTCTTCCCATAAGCCATTTCCAAAGGTTCATAAACCACATGGTCAGGTAGTCATACCAAGGAACCTACTGCTCTGTTACCAAATTCTGTCTTAGTTACTATTCTGTCATTGCTGGAACAAATACCTGACACCCAAAATGAGAGGAGAAACTGTTTATTTATCTCCCAGTTAGTAAAGGCTTCAGTCTGTACTCAGCTGGCTCCAAGTCAGAGTGGCAAGTGGCATCCATTCATGGAAGCAGCAAAAAGCAAGAGAGAAACAGCAGCTCAGGCAGCTAGCTAGCTTCTCTCTCCCCCTTAAATTGGAATGCAGAGTATCTGCCCTAGGACACTCACATCCACAATCCCAGCATTGTATCACAAACTCCAGAAGCCATTCCATGACTGAGTGAGGCTTTGGGTGGGATGTCCATACACAAACTATGACATTTATGAAAGATGAGATTTATCTCTCATTCTCTTTTAACCCTGCTACTCACAGCCTCACTTCCGCATCATCTCAAAATTGTATTTTTTTTGTTTAAATTATTTTCTGAATGTCTAAGATGTAAATATTGCCTGTTTTCCCAGATTTAGCACTATAACATTTGAGCTAGATAATTCTTTGTTTTAAGGGACAAAATAAAACTATCACAGCACAATCCTCAAGAGCCACAGTATGGAATCAACCTCATTAACCATCAACAGATAAATGAGGAAAGAAAATGCTGTGTATATACCCAGTGGAATCATTATGCAGCATAAAGAGTGAAATCAGTCTTTGGCAGGAAAATGAGAGATCGTAATGTTAGGGCAAAACATGCATGGCTCAGAAAGACAAACATTACGTGTTTTCTGCCAAAGAAGAAATCTAGAAAGCAGAAAAAACAATAACAAAAGAAAGACTACATGAAAGGTAGAAAGGATCCTTTTAGAGAAGAGGTAGGAGGTCAGGAAGGGGGATAGAATAGTAATAGTGTACAGTGGAGAAAGGAAAACAAGAAAGGTATGCAATATACACATGTGAAAACACCAGGGTGCAATAAATAAGTAAACTGTATTTTTTCAAAAATTGCTAAATACACCTTGGAAATGAAATTTCCTCCAGTTGAGAACCACTGCCTTAATCTTTTAGATCATGTCATTTCCCTCTCACAAATCATATATGCATCTTCTAAATCAATATATCTTCCTTCTCAGTATATCTCATGCTCTAACTAATCCTTTCAAGAAAGATTTGTACTAAGAGTTTTTGGACAGGATATCATGTCTGCATCTTGTATTATGAATAGCCACTAGGAAGACAAAATATGCAATGTATTAATTATTAAAACTGTCCTACTAATCGGTTTTGAAATTGTCTCATTGCTATTTGTTTCTCAATAAAATTAATAAAAATGTCAGTTAGAAAAAAAATAATAATCCTTTCATTTACTAACTCTTGTATCATCATTTTTAATGTTTCTTTTTTCCTTTTAGAAGTAGGTTTGGAAATTGAAACTCAGGACTGAGAAATGCATTCAATCCGCCCTCTTTGTCAGGGTTTTCTTAGTTTGTAATAATGTGTCCAAGAAATATAACTGGTTTCAGGTATATGAACGAAAGATTCATTTTCATGTAAGACAGCAAAAAGAACTAGCTACTAAGTTAAACTCAGAGGCTGGTTAAAATGATTGCTTTGGTCGTCAGTGCATAAATCATTTACCAACAAAGAGGACTGCACATTTAGTTTCCATTTATCTGTTCCCTATCATGATGTCATATGTCTCCTGTCCTATTCAGGATGCATAAGACAAGCATGTCAAACTATGAAAGATGCTTCTTTGCTATTCTGATAAAATATGACTCAGAGCTATTATATTTTGTTACATCTACCATCATTGTCTTCTAAACTCAACTTACATACTGGTCATTATGAATAAAAAATGCCTTGGGTTATCTGGAGTTAAAATTTCATGAAAATTTTCATGATATTCTAAACAACTCTTTTAAGTAGAAAACTTCCCCTCAACAGGTTACACCCTACCAGCACTTTGTTTAGGAACAGGCAGGAGGAGGACAGAAGGTGGGTCTGCAGTGGTCATAGTATATCCTAACTTCCTAATATATGTCTAATGTGTGGGATCCCCTATTTTAGGTATTTTTATTAATAGTATTGCCTAAACTTTATTATCACTGCATCTTTTCACCCTCCATCTATATATTAATTTTCTTCTCTTTTCTGTATGTATATCATTGCAATACATAGTGTTTTCATGAGTTCTGTGGATGCATGTTAGTTCCTTTTTCTCATCCTTTTCTTTCCCATCCTTCCCCATTGCTTTCGTTTTTAAAAATTTCTTTCTCTTTTTAGAGGGTTCTGCATTACTATTTCTTATCACTTATCTTTTATTTTGCTTTTTATACTTTGTATTTCTCCTATGGAAAAACCACACAATATTTCAAAATCTGTGCCTGATGTATTTCATTGAATATTATGGTTTCAAGATGCACTCATTTTCCTGCAAATGAGCCATACTTCTCTTTCCTTACAGCAGCATACTCAATTTTGTGAAAAACCACATTTCACTATTAATCCATCTGTTGACGGAAATATAGGCTATGTCTAAGATTAGGTATTATGAAATGTGTTGTTATAAACATGGGCAGGTGTGCATAACAACAATTTGACATCTTTAACTTCATCAGGAAGATATCTAGAAAGAAAAGAGCTAAGGTAAACGAAATCTTTAGTGTCAGTTTTTTTTTAAGAATCTTCTCACCAACTTCCAAAGTTGTTGTAATGGCCTACAGTCCCACTAACAGTGTAAAAGAGTTCCTTTTTCCCACAGCCTCTCCAGCATTAGTACTGTGCTGTTTCATAGTGACAGCCATTCTTTGTGGTATAAGGTAGAATGGCAGTGCTGTTCTAATTGCATTTCTCTAATGGCCAGTGATGTTTAGCATTTCTTCATGTACTCATAGAAAATTTATTAGTGATACAGAATTTCTTTGACAAAGTAATATGAATTCCACAGTAGTTGTTGTAATGCATAGTACTGTCTTCCTACCAGTTATTCATATTACCAGATATATGCATGTAAAATTGGAAGAAAGAAAAAAATAAAGAAATATATAAGAAACAAAGAAAAGAAAAAGGAGACACAATTGACCAAAAGAGAAAAAACAAATTAAGCATTATCTGCTCCTTTCCATAGACCAGAACAAATCCACAGTACAATTGTTGAAAACATTGTGCTTACATACATAGATACATCTCACTCTACCACTCCCTCCCCTGTCTCAGTAACTCTTTCTTTTTTAATAAGTTCATTCCTTTTTCCCAATATCTATTGTATCCTTCAGTTTCTCTTTTCTCTTTCAGGTTTTCGCATTAAGGAGACAATACAATGTTTGTGCATATGAGTCTGATTTATTTCATTAAAGAATAAAGAATATACCCTAAATGAAATAAATAAGTATGGTCTCTAGTTTCATCCATTTAATGACAAAAGACCCCAATTTATCTTGTTTAATATCTGAATAATACTCTATTGTGCTAAAAACAGCATATTTTCTTTATCCATTCCTCAGTAGATGGGCATCTCAGTTGTTTCCAAAATTTAGATATGGCAAATTGTGCTGCTGTAAACGTGGGTGAATATATATCACAGTGATATGCTGCTTTCAGCTCTGCTGGAAAAATGACCAGGAGGAGAATAGCTGGCTTGATTGGATCCTCCAATTCTGCATTTTTAAGGAATCTCCACACTGATTTCCATAGTAGTTGTTCCAGTCTAGACTCCCACCAACAGTGGAGAAGGGCTCCTTTTTCCCCCATAACCCCCCTAAGCATTTCTTATTGGCTGAGTTCTTTACGTTAGACATTCCTTCACAGGTGAGATGGAATCTCAGTGCTGTTTTGTACTCTGTGTTTCTTGAATGATCAATGATATTGAACACTTTTTCATATATTCACTTGCCATTGTATTTCTTCATCAGAAAAGGGTATATTT
>NW_004524624.1:13655262-13660571 GCF_000260255.1 Octodon degus | reverse complement strand
CATCTTAGGCATAATAAGGAACAGGTATTTTTCATCAAGTATTGATATGTTGAACCTTAAGTCCCTACATAATATGATAAAGAACATTTAAAAATTAGATTATATTTTAACAGTAGGATAAAGAATTCTATGCTTCTCATGTTTGCACATAAGTCCAAAAATCTCACCATATACAACCTTGAAGCAGGACTGTCCCACAGTATTCAGAAAAGGGTATATTTTTCTCAGATGCCCATTTTTTGGATTGGATCTTTGCAAATGCGGGCCTGATTTTCTTAATTCTTTACATGTTCTAGATAGAAGGATTTTGTCAGACAGATAACTGCGTGGTATAACTTCAATTCTTATACATTTACTAAAGCCTAAATTATTGAGTAATATGTGGTGCATTCTGGAGAACGTTTAATATGGCACTGAAATGAATGTGTATTCTAATGTTAGGTTGAATACCTGTAGAGTCTTTTTGTTCGAAGGTTTTGTTCCACTCTGATATTTCTTGACTGTTTTCTACTACATTTGTGTTAGTGGGTACTGAGGTCTAACTATAGCTGTGTACATGTTCATCTGGTCTTTTAAGTCCTGTAGTGTTTTTATTTATTTTCAAAAGAGAAAAAATATGATACAGAATTTCAAATTAACTATGCATACTGCTAATTAATTATATTGCATATCCTTACCTTCAAAGTAGTTGTTCAGATTTCCAGATATAGGCAAGAAAAATTGATCAGACAATATAAACACTAAATATTCAACTCAATGAACTAATGGAAATTAGTAGTACAATTATTTTAGCTGTCTTGTGTAAATGTACATTTTTTCCCACTTTCTTCTTTTTCCTTTCCCTTGCCTTTATTGTTCTTTCCTTTTGATCGGTTTCTTTCCCTTTCACTAATATCTATTTTGCCTTTTGGATCTTATATATTTTTGCAGTATCTTATTTCTCCATTAATTCTTTTCTCCATTAATTTTGAAAGATAGTTTTTGTACTGTATTGCCAGTATGAGTTGGATCTTCTTTTCATTTTGGGCTTTTGTTTTTATTTGTACTTTTCATTTTGAGAAGACTTCTTTAAGTCTAGTGAAGTTTTTATAATGAGTACTTTGTTGTTTTTATCTAACCACTTATACGATTCTATTCTTATGTTAGACTTCCAGGATGTTAACCATGATGTATCATGGAGAAGTTCTTTTCTGGCCATAGCTATATGGGTTTCCACATTGCCTAATTTGTGATTCACTGTGCAACACTGAAGATTCTAAATCTTCAGTGATTGATAGAAAAATGTCAATGGCAGCTTTATTGAATTCTAGTTAACCTGAGAATTCTGGTCAAATGCCAAGTTAGAAAATTGCTTTATGCTATTATAAAATTTTCTTTCTAACTTAAAACTCATTTGCTTAATCTTATGGTACTTTCTAAGAGTAGATATTTGATGAATACTAATGGTGCTTCAAAAAGGACGTGGTTGTTATTTTGTCATGTGTGATATGATAGGTGTACAAAAGATGTGAACTACTGGCACTTTTGGGTTAATTTGGGGTAATTAATGAACTTATTGCATTGTAGTAGCAATTACTGGAAGTGAAAATTCAAAAGAAGTACTTAATATATTGATAACTTAAAAAATTAGAATACTTCCAGATAAATGGTGATAATCTATTTTAATTACTTAAAAATTAAACTAAGAAAAAACTATCATTCACATTTGCCTATATTTAATTATGGCACTGTGAGGAATATATAAGCAGGCTTTCACATAAGTTTATTATGTGAGCAAATGTCAGAGACAGCATTGATTCATGATTGCAATAAACACTTGAGTAATACAACATTGGTTTAAAGTCTCAGTTCTCTGATCGAAGCCCACGTGCAGCTTAGGTAAGACTCTCTTTCACCCACTTGGGACCGCCCCCACCACTCTGCAGTCCCCCCCCCACTCCCTCCCAGTGAGTGCGAACTTCTGCCATGCTCTTGGAACCCCCAGATCCAGCCCTAGAACAGGCCTGGTGAGAGTGTGGGAGAGCTTCCTCTACCCCCTACTTCACCTTGTCCCCTTCAGACTCAGCTCAGGCCTGGCATACAGGACCAGGGTGAAACCCTGCAGAAGTAGCCCCCACAGAGAAAATAGGGGACAGAAAAACCCAGGTAGTAGAGGAACAGAACAGGTTCACTCTCAAGGGCAGTGGCAAGAAGGAGCTGAACACAGCAGCCACCCCCAAGCCAGGCACAGCTGGATAAATTCAAATTTTGTAGATCTGCACCTGAATTTCAGTAGCTGCTAAGGATATAACTGCACCAAAGCTCTACAACAAAAGTCAGAAGACAGTGCTACACAAAGTGACAACAAAAAGGCACACAATGCAATCTCAGACCCCAAGCCCACCCATAACAAGTGCAGAGAACACTAACACAGAACAAATTGGGAATCACACAGCTGAAATCAATGAATCAACAGCTTCTGAAATAAATAAACAACTGCAGAAAGATATAGAGGAACTCAGACTGGATTGGAAATGAAAAAAGAAATCCCTGAACTGATAGCATCTACAGTAAAGAATCAAATGCAGGAACAGGGAGGAAATCCACTGCCCACCCAGAACAAGTGCAGAGGATACTAGTTCAGCTGAAATATATGCATTAATGGCATCAAAAGTAAAAAAGCAACAGCAGAAAGTTATAAAGGAACACAGAGTGGAATTATTTTCAGAAACAAAAAAAGAATTCTCCACTCATAGCATCTGAAGTAAAGAATCAAATACAGTAACATAGGGAGGAAACCCAATCTGAAAAAAATCTCTGCAGTAAAAGAATTAACAACTACTTCTAAGGAAGATATTGATAAAAAAAAACCCAGGAGATCAGAAAAATGACGGATTCCTTGAATGAGAAATACAGGAAAGAAATAGATCGCATGAAGCAGAGTGAAAGAGATATAGAAGAACTTAAAATCTCAATCACAAACTTGCATAATCATTTGAGTGAAAGTGAAGACAGAGGTTCAGATCTTGAAGATGTTGGTACAACTAGTGAAAAGATAAGCAAAGATCTATTAAACACAACTAGGATGTGGGAAAAAATAATTCATCATTTGCAAGAAAATGCAAAGATGAACAATGTGAGACTAACTGGTATCAATGAGAAAGAAGGAGTCAATACAAATGACATTAAATAAATATGGGCAGAAATCATAGCAGAAAACTTCCCAAATATGAGGAAACAATCTGACATTCAAGTAACTGAAGCATGTAGAATGCCAAGTAGCCTCGACACAATTAAAAACACAACGAGATATATGATAGTCAAGATCCCAGAAATCCAGCACAAGAATAATATACTGAAAGCCGCAAGAGAAAAGAAGCGGATGACATTCAAACGAAACTTCATCAGAATTACGGCCAACTTCTCTTCACAAACCATGAAGACAAGAAGAGCATGGAGCAGAATAATTCAAGTCCTCTATGAAAACTAATTCCAGCCCAGACTACTATACCCTGCAAAACTCTCTTTCAAGTTTGATGGAAAAGTGAAATACTTCCAATGACAATAAACAGCTAAAGAATTTCATGATGACAAAGACAACCATACACAGGCTAATGAAAGATGTTCTAGAGAGGAAACAAAATGATCAGAACTCCAAGAATGAGATCAGAAGCAACCAACTAAATAGGGCAAACAATTAAACACAAGAGAAAAAAGGAGTAAACAACAACAGATAAATAACATGTCAATTGTGAATCAATACACCTCAATTATAACAATCAATATAAATGGTCTCAATTCACCAATTATGAGAAATGGACTGGCACAGTGGATTAGGAAACAAAATCCAACAATATGCTGTATACAAGAAACACATTTAACTCATAAAGACATTCATAGGCTCAAAGTCAAAGGATGGTAAACAATACTACATGTCCCAGCACCTCAGAAAAAGGCAAAGTACCAATCCTTTACTCAGACAGTCTCAACTTCAACCCAAGAATGATCAAGAGAAGAAAAGAAGGCCACTATATACTAGTTAGGGGAAAAATTCAAGAAGAAGAGGTGGCACTCATAAATCTGCATGTACCAAACACAGGAGCACCCAACTATATAAAGAAAATCTTAATGGACATGAAAAATATAATATCTAGGGCCGAGGAGATGTCTCAGTTGAATAAGCGCTTCCCTGGCAAGCACAAGGGCCTGAGTTCAATCCCCAGTTCTTAAAAAAATAATAATAAAAGAAAAAAAGAAAGAAAGAAAAATCTAACATCCAATATCAGAATCTTAACAGGAGACCCTAAAACCCACTTATCCCAAAAAGATAGGTCAACCAGACAAAAAATTAGCAAAGAAATATCAGAACTTAACCAGAGCTTGAAACAAATGGACTTGGTGGGCATATAGAGTGTTCTACACAAACACAGCTGAATATACAGGTGCACATGGGTCATTTTCTAAAATGGACAACATACTGGTCCATAGGCCTTGCTTAAGTATATGCAAGAAAATAGAAATTATCCCATGAATGTTATCTGATGACAGTGCAATGAAACTGGAAAAAAATGACAAAAGAAACCCTAAATGTATGGAAATTAATCAACACCCTACTCAGCAACCAATGGGTCACAGATGAAATTAAACAAGAAATTCAACAATACCTATGATTAAATGAAAATTCAAGAACAACTTATCGGAATTTGTGGGACACGATGAAAGCAGTTCTTAGAGGGAAATTCGTAGAAGTGAATTCACACATTAGGAAAACAGAATGTGAACAAATAAAAACCCTAATGCTGCACCTCCAACAACTAGAAAATGAAGAGCAAACCAAACCCAGAGCACAAACACTGAAAGAAATCATAAAGGTTAGAGCAGAAATTAATTCAATTGAGATGAAGAAAACAGTTCAAAGAATTAATGAAACAAAAAGCTGCTTCTTTGAAATACTAAATAAAATTAATAATCCCCTGGCTAACCTCATCAAAAAAAAGGAAAGAAAAAATTCAAATACAAGCAATAAGGAATGAAAAGGGTGTAATAACCACAAACCCAGTGGAGATTCAGAAGATTATCAATAGCTACTTTGAGAATCTTTACTCTCACAGAATAGAATACATAGATGAAATGGACAGATTCCTAGAAAGATATAAATTACCAAAACTGAATTGACAATATATAACTACTCTCAATAGCCAAATAACAGCCAGTGAAATACAAGATGTAATAAAAAACCTACAGACAAAGAAAAGTCTAGGTCTGGATGGATTTACAGCTGAGTTCTATAAGAAATTTGCAGATGATGTATTCTCTATACTTCTCAAACT
>NW_004524624.1:13652436-13653306 GCF_000260255.1 Octodon degus | reverse complement strand
TACATTCTCTTAATTGGAGGAATGGAAGGGTTTGTTCTAATAGAGTTTGTAAATACGATATCATGTCTGCATCTTGTACAACAAATCACCACTTGGAAGGCAGTATACAAAGTGTTAATTATTGGAAATATCCTACCAATTTGATTTGAAGCTCTGTCATTACTATTTATTTCTCAATAAAATTGTGGAAAAAATAAATAAAAATAAAAAATATAAATATAAATACTCAGTTTTACTCTTGCTAGTTGCATCTACTATGGCAAGTGATCTTTTATTAACTGGTGTGCAGTAGTTCTATTGCAAAGTTTAACTATCATTGCTTGATCATAAACAACTATCCTATATTTCTAAAATATTAACAATTTTCCAATCAATATCTGTGTTGAGCATTTTTGGTTAATACCAGGCTGAATATTTTATTTGGGTTAATTCTTCGATTTTTTTTCGCTATTCAATTAGACAGATAGTATTCATTCTTGGCGTAATAGGATACAGACATGTAGTTGTTTGTACATTATGTCCCATTTTAGAAGAAATTTTTCCACTAGCAATAGGGACATGGCTCTTCCCTCTAAAATTTTGATCATATATTCTGAAAAAAAAAAAAACATTTTTTAGCTAATAGAAAAATGGCAGTGCATCACCCTAAAAGTGCTCTTTATTGCTAAATGGAATATGGCCATGTTCATATTTGTGTTGTAGAGAATATTACAAGACTATTTTGGTATAATGGAAGCAAGTAAGATTAAAAATTTTTTTTTAAAAAAGCTAGAGTCTAGTGGTTCTTAATTTTTATTCTTACTTTAGGAATTTCCTTGGAAATATTTTTTTCATTTTATTTTACTTATGTATTTTTAGGCAAGGATCTAA
>NW_004524624.1:13628280-13652336 GCF_000260255.1 Octodon degus | reverse complement strand
TTTTTTAATTATGTATATATGCATGTATTTATTTGATACAGGGCCTCATTATGCACTTCAAATTCATTGTGATCCTCCTGTCTCAGCCTCTCCAGCACTGGGATTACAGTTATGTGCCACCACACCCAGTTTTGGGGCCAGCATAGCATGCCCAGTGTTCCAAGGTCAGCAAGGCATGTGGTACCGGGCATTGAACTCAGGACCTTGTTCTTGCCAGACAGGTGCTTAGACTACTGAGCTATCTCCCCAGCCCAGCTTTGTCACTTATTAATTAACTCTGTGACTTTATATAAATTATTAAACTTTTATGAACTTAGCACTTCATTTATAAAATGTCAGTAATGCATTCCATATTTGCAAAAAGAAATTTTTTTAAGTATTTAGTACAGGGTCTACAGGGCCTCACTACAAAGATCGGACTTGTGGTGATCCTCCTGTTTCCCAGGTGTGCACTACCACACCCAGTCCCATTTCCTGTCTCAGTGCACCTCGGGGGTGGGGCCAGCATAGCAGGCCAGGGATCCAACCCCTGGCCCCTGCATCTGCCTAAGCAGGCACTTTAATCTGCTGAGCTACCTGGCCAACACTTACAAATTTTAGATTGAAGTGTAGCACCTAGATAATGCATTGAACATGCTTGCTTTAAATCATTTTATATAGCATCTGCTCAGAAAATGACTGAATATCTCTGAAAAAAATTTCAAAGCTTGACACAGCAAAAATAGGCAATGAATAGTTGTTGAGAGGACAATGCTATATGTGAGGTAAAATGTTGGACAATTGTTACACATTTTTGTCTCATTTAACTCATATACAGCTGTGTTCAGTAGGTCTCCTCCCCATATTTAAAAGAAAAGGAAACTAATGTCTTGTTACTTTTCTCTTGTTGCTGAGACAAAATACCCAAGGCCCAAAGTGAAAGAGAAGGAAGATTTATTTAGCTCACAGTGGTGGGGCGGGGGTGGGAGGGTTGGTCCATAATTGGGTGGCTCCAAGGCCAGGTGGCACAAGGCAAACAGGCAACCATTCATAGTGCAGAAAATAACAAATGCACATGGAACGAGAGATAAGCCTCTGTACCCTGTAGCCTCCTCTACCCCTGTACATTATCTAGACTGCTGAGATTAGAATGGTGCCAATCCAGTGAATGGACTGGTCCAGCAATCACCCACACTTAATCTCAGTACCCTTAATCCTAGCATTGACCCAACATACTCTAGATTTATCCAGGTCTGAAAAATCCCCAACTGAAGGCACATAAAGCTTTGGGTGGACATCTAGATGCAAGTCTTAGTCTACTAAAAAACTTATAGATATTCTGTCTATCAGACACAAAATTTAATTCTCAGAGAATACTATATTCCTGGGTCTTTATTCTTTGCTGCTACCAAAATACCTTCATCATTTCTTATTGATTGTTATATTTCTTCTTACATTGATCCTATGTGCTCTGTTCTAGCCTATAAACTTTCTTGATTTAATGCTGGCAAATATGTATCTATCCATTTTAACAGTCAGGAAATCCATGCAATTGATTTTCTGGTTAGCAGGTAGAGCAAAAAGGGGCGTGATTTGCACAAATTATTTTGAAGCATTATTATTTGTCTTCAAAAGAAAATAAATTAATTTTATACATTTAATAAGCAAAAGACTAATGATACCAGATTCACTGATATCTTCCTGCAAAAAAACATCAAATGTAACAGATACTTATTAGTACTTTTCTCATTATATTACATATGGCTTGTACAAAAACAAGGTCTACATATCTGTGTCAATATCAAACATGGTTGAAAAATAAAGTCATTCATAGTTACTAGTGAATATTAATAATAGGGCTCCAGAGAGGAAATTCCTATTGCCTCTGTGTCCACCTACCAAAAAGGCTTGTAGCAAGGGCATAGAAAACTAGAAATCCCACAGTTGTACCAATATGACAAATTCAAAATGGTTTAAAAGTTAAAAAAAATTACTTATTTTTTAAGATATTCTGATATGTAAGTTCTCTCCTTCACTAAATTCAGTCTTTTATGAAAATTAGACAATTAGGACAAAGCATAAGGTAATGTAATTTGTCTTTCTTTCTGCTATTATAGCTAAATTAAAAGTTTTTCTATTGGAAGATAGTTGATTTTTAATACAAAACAAATATTTCATAAATTTAGCCAAACTATTTTATATAAGAGGCAAACAAATTTAGTGTATGCAACAGTACATAAGCATGAAAAGTTTCAGAACATTTTTGTTTAAAGACTCAAGATGTGATACAAAAGTAAATTGCTTTTATTTCTTAGGTTGTAGATATCATCAAAATAGAAGGTTCAGTTATCCCAGAGTTTATCTTTTCTTTGCTTGGCTCAGGCTGTCTTAAGGGTGGGTCTGGCAAGGAATGTGGAACTGAGGATCGAACCTGACTGTGTTTGCATAAGCAGGTGTTTAAACAACAGAGCTAACTGGCAGACCCTCAAGTTTTATCTTTAATGCACTATGGATGGTAGATACAAACCAAAACTACTTAAACTTTTTCTTACTCATTGTTAAGTATAATTTATAAAGGTTCAAATTTAGCTCTTTGCATATTGTGCTTTCTGATTGTCATTGTTATTAGTAACATAACCTACCCAAATCTCAGCAACTTACACTATGTCAACAAGAAAACCAGAGCTATCAAATGCAATTTTTTTCTATTTTCTGCCCTCCAAACCATCAATGTCCACTATTATTTAATCTAGGTACAGACAGAAATGTCAAGGCTAATCAATTTTATGGCACTTTGTACCCCATTCCCTTCTGCCACCTGAATAATTTTTCTATATGGAGGATTGAACCAAGACCTTCACACTGAACTGTGCTTCCAGACCTTTCTTTATTTTATAACAGCATCTTGCTAAGTTGCCCATGTTGTGCTCAAACTTGCAATCTCCTGTCTCATCCTCCCAGAGTGTGGCATCACCTTTATTTCATTTAGGATCATGTGCTCTCTTTTTTCCTCACTAATCCCTCCTTTTCCACTGCATCTTTTTAAAGCCCCTCCCACAATTTTAAATATTAATTGTAAATATTAATTCAACATTTTTATTAAAATACTCAGTGTAGGCTCTCTTCTAAGTACTAGAGGAAGTGCTTAGAAGAAGTAAAGGAACAACCAAAAATGTCTATTGTTATGGAAATAAAATTCTAATAAGGAAAAAAAGAGTAAAATATAAGTAATTAATATTCAATGTAGTGTCTTCTGATAGGTACTAACAAAAAGGGAAACTTTAATATATCAGTCTGGAAATATTTCAGTAAGAAGGTGAAACTTGTACAAAGACTTGTAAAATGATAATTTGTACAATGGAAGTACATGTACATCAGAAGATATACCATTTTAGCAGAGCAAATAATAAGTATAAAGATCCTGAAGAGGCACATGCCTGTTACACATAAAGAACAAGGAATTAGAAGTGGCTCAGGCAGTCGGTGAAGGAGAATAATGAGAGAGAACTCAGAAATATAGAGAAGGTGGTGTGAATTCTTTGAAGCCTGTTAGGCAATTATGTGGACTCTGAATGAAAATGGCAGCCCACTGGCAGGATCTTAGTAGAGCAATGAAGTGCTTTTTCTTGGCTTTTGTCAATACTAGATGTCTTCTGTGCCACAAGGTCATGGAAAGAAAGAAGATCAGTTTAATGACTATCACCAAATCCAGAAAAGAGATGGGAAAGAATAATGATAATAGAACTAATATGAAATAACCAGAATATAAATATTTTATCACGTAATCAATAACCTTATTATAATATCTAGATTTGGTGATAAGTTTTAAAAGGATAAAATAATGTTCTAAAGGTGTTCCTGCTTGCCACTTTATGTAATGTAGTGGAGGTTCTACACAGGACAATTAGAGAAGTAAAAGATTTAAAAGCATCTATATTAGAAAGAGCACAATCTTATATATTGAAAATTCTAAGGAGTCTTCCAAAAAACTGTTTTACCTCAGTTTAATATGGTTTTGGGACATAAGATCAAGATGCAAAAGTCAATTGCATTTCTATATGCTACCAGAGAACAAATAAAAATAAAACTGAGAAAGTAATTCCACGTACAATAGCATCAAATAAAATATTTAGGAATAAATTTAACAGAAGAAATATAAGAATTTATACACCATCACAAAACACCACTTAATGAAATTAGATAACTAATTAATGGAAAGAAAATACATATTGATAGATTTTGTTCATTTGAGACAAGGTTTCACTATGCAGTTCAAGGTGGCCTTGAACTGTGTAGATCAGGTTGGCTTTGAACTCATAGTGATCCTCTTGCCTTAACTTCCACAGTGCTAAGATTATGGGTGTGCAACACCACATTTGCTTCCATGTCAACAGAGTGTAAGATTTAATAATACCATAGCAGCATGCCATAACAAAAGAGTCTTTATCAAGCACTAACTGAATTGTTTTACTCAAAAACTGGCAAGCTGATCCTACTACTTACATGACAATACAAGGGACTCAGAATAGCTGAGACAATAAAGTGAAGGACAAAGTAGGGATCTTTCTAATTTCAGCACTTACTGCAGAACTACTATAATCAAGATCTGGCATATGAGTCATGAAAAATGATATCAGAAATGAAGCTATATATGTATAATCAACTTATTTTTATAAGGGTGTGGAGACAATTTATTGAAAGTAGTCTTTTCAAAAATAATGCTGAGATGAAAGGTTATCTAAGATTAAAATGAAATTGGACTCATATATATAAAATGAAATTGGACTCCTATATATAAAATGTTAAATAAAGTGAATTGTTCTCAGGTAGATGATTGTTCAAAAAGAAGAGGGTGGTGGATGAAGGCAGGAGACAGGAAAAGGAATGTGGTAGGACTGTCCTGCTTCAAGGTTGTATATGGTTAGATTTCTGGACTTATGTGTAAACATAAGAATTATATAATTTTTCATGCCTATTTTTAAAATATATTCTAATTCTTAAATGTTTGTTCATCATATTCTGTAGGGTCTTAAAGTTCAACATATCAATACTTGATGAAAAATACCTGTTCCATGTTATGCCTAAGATGTTTGATATTCAGATAGATAGTGAGGTTAAGCTTAACAGCCTAGGTTGTATGGTAATAACAATAAACTTCTCTTCTGGAGGGTTAACAACCTAAGTTTGCGGACCAAAATTAGAGAAAAAAGAGGGCCGCAAGTTAAGCCCACATTTTGGCCCTAGCCTTCTAAGGTCAATTAAGACTCAGGACATATTAGAACTTGTACTGTAATGTCATGTAACTCAGTAGTGTCCCAAATTTTCTGATCAAGAAGATCATGGGGCCAAAGATGAAAGTGATTGATGATGTAGAGTGTGTCTAAATAGTGTTACATGGAGAGAAAACATTCTCTCTGACTTTCACAGAGAACACATTGGCCAAGCAATGGCCGTGACTCATTCACATGGCTGACACTGAGAAAGGATCTACAGTCTGAGGTACAGAATCTCAGGATAAATCCTGAGGGGATTTCACTGACCTTATCAGACCCAAAAGCTGCAACTCTTGTTGCCTAGGTCTTGCTTTATCTTTGTCTTAACCATCCAGCAGAAAAGTATAAAAATGAAGTATAAGAATTAAAGCCATGGTGTGATGTTGAGCTGTAGGAGACTCAGGTCAACAATTTCTGACATTGCCAGTGAAGCGGAAGACCCAATACTATTATGGACCACTTGACTCTTTTAGAATATTTTGCTGAATTAACACACCTATAATATTCAAATGATGGAACAAAACAAAAAAGGAGATACAGATGAATGTCCATTTTGTATCTATGTATTCAAAATGGGTAGAATAGATATATAGTTATATTCTCTTAATGAATAGAGGAATTTGTTCTAATAGTGTTTGTAAATAGGATATCATGTCTGCATCTTGTACAGCAAATAACCACTAGGAAGAATGTATGCAATGTTTTAATTGTTGAAACTGTCCTTCAAATAAATATATAAATAAATAAATAAATAAAAATAACAATAAAATTTAAAAATAAATAAATAAATAAAGTGAATTGAAGACCTAAATATATGTAAAATGTAAAATTATACATCTTTTAAAAGAAAATGTACTTTAATCTGTCACGACCTTGGTTTAGGCAGTGTTCTCTTAGAAATGACAAAAACTGCAAACAATGAAAACAAAACAGATAAATTGAACATTATCAAAACAAAAACACTTGTATTTCAAAGAACATAAAAAAGAGAAAAAGACAGCTCATAGAGTGAAAATATTTGCAAAGTATACACCCTATACATGATTAGCATCTAGACTATTTGTAAAACACTACAACTCAACAACAAAAATGCAATTAAGCAATTCAAAAATGGAAAAAAAAACATGTCTCTAAGAAAGATAAATGAGTACCTAAAAAACGTAAATGGAAATCAAAACGCTAATTCACTACCTCTCTAGACCTTTACATAGTTCACGCTTCCCACCCAAGAGCAACCTGTATTGATGGCTGCCTTGCTGCAATATCAAAGGTCTTCTGTGCTCCTGACTTGGATTCTTTCTAGCATTTTCCTTCCCCTAACTGCAAATTCTGCTTGGTTTATTATTGATCCTATCTTTGACCTTCTAGAAGCAGTGTTTGCCTTTTATATCTCCATGTCTGCCAGGAATCACTAGTGGTTTTAGTTTGGTTTCTTAACTTCAGCACTGATACATTGGGCCCCACGATTTGGAGTTCTGTGCATTGTAGGATGCTTAGCTGCCTCTCTGCCTGGACTCGCTGACAGCAGTAGCAACCTGCCCCACCCCAAGCTGTAGCATTCAAAGTATCTGTAGGCATTGTACAGATTCCCTAGAGAGGTAAGACACCTAGTTAGAATCACTTCTCAGCCTGACATTTACGCATGGCTTTTCCTGGCCCAGACTGCTTGCAAAGATGCCTCTCCTAAGCAGCGCCTTTCCAAATCAACCTCAAGCAACAATGCACTCACCCAGGATCAGATTAGGTGTGAAGAAATGAGTTAAATTCCTGGAAAACCTGTTTTCAGTATTCTTCTTTTAAAGTGTCCAATTAACACAACATAACCATAATAATCAATAGCAGTTCTTTTTCTGAAGACCCTTCTCCAGAGAAACAGCTCTAAAGGATCAGTTTAGTTCTTGTTTCTATAGATGAAGTCCTGGATGCTGTGAAGAAGAAGTAGGGCTTGTCAAGGAGGACTACTAATGATTTGGTGTAGTGAGCTCTCCAGTCTTGATTCCTTTATCCTTTGACTTTTATGCATGCTTGCTTCCAGGCAGTGTTTAACTGAAGGAACTGGCTGAGCTGACGAGAATGAAAATGGGTAACAGCAAGGCTAGAATTCAAATGCTCTGTGTCTACATCAGAAGTACAACCTAGGAGCTTTTATCTGATGGGACAGTATAATTTTAAGAAATAAAACTTCGAAAAATGTCCACAAAGATCCTAGTTTCAGATCTTTCCTGCTAGGAAGCCAGCCTGTTCGAAATCAGTCTGGGAGTTGCAGGGGAATGCTGTTGCTTCTGTCTGCAGAGGATAAGGATGACTTATCTAAATTGTAAAATGGACTGCGCTGGAACTTTCTGTGACATATTCCTACTCACCTAGCTTAGATCACAGAAGGAACTGACTGACTCTTATCAGAAGCAAAACTAAGAGGCTGGTTGGATTCAGTTCCTGCAGAATCAAGCCTCTCCCTCCTTCCCCATCCTCCAATCTCTGTGTTTGCCTCACTCGGTGGTGTGGCGTCCCCTGTGGTGATAGGCACCATCCCTTCCATACACTCTGGCTTTCACAGTTAGAAAAAGACCTTGATAGAACCTGCATGAGGGACCTCCATACCTATGGATCCACAAGAGTGTCAAGAGTCAGAATTAGGGACCAATTCACTTGGGATCTTTGATTTCAGATGCTGCCAGAGAAACAAGGCTGTTGAAAGTATGAAAACAGCAGAGGTTCAGCAGACAGTCTTGCCATTTTGGGATTTCTCACAACTGTCCTTGACCACCTAGCTCTCTCTCATTTATTGTCCTCTCACCACCCACCCACTATCTAATACTCTACTTGGACCCAAAAGTACTTTATTTTCCTCAAGCCTTTAATTATAGTCTTCAAAACCCTCCCCTATAAAGGATGAAATGGCCAAATCTGGAGCCTTATGGTAGAAATAGTGAAATGGGATGGGCTCTTCAAAATATGGTACATAGGCAGTCACCTTATGTCAATGAGTGTGTGCCATTTCAGCTAGAGGTGTGACTGCATTTATTTAAATTCACATCAGAACTTCAAGGACAGATCTCCTCTTGGGTAAGTCCTGGCAAAGTATAGTCAGAAGTGCAAGCTTCTAAAGATTCTGGCATATATCTACCCATTCATAAACACTAAATTTAAGAATTAGGATTGTAATAGTAGAGGTCAAAGCTTGGAAACAGCTTTGCCCAGTGCTAAGGTTACCCTAAATGGCTCCTAATGACCCTCACTTGGGTGAGTGGTGCCTCCCAGAATCAAATCAAGATTGCAGGGCCCATTATGTGCTCAGAATGGACCAAGGGAATAATAACCAGTGAAATCCCATAGTAAAACCTCAAGAGACCCAAAGCAATCTTCTCTCAGAAAAATGCCATTCTCTTGAAAAACACTCTCAGCTTCACTAAATTTTTGGTTGTGATGCATTTTTAACAGAAATTGCATCAAAAAGATTGTGAAAAATAATTTTAAAACTAGAAATCACAAAATTGATGATATGTTGGACCCTACAGGTTAAAATAGATTCCTTAGCATATGTCTTATTTCCTTGCTAACCCATAATAGTCTTAGCAACAGAGGCACTAGCTAGGACTCTTTAATGACTTATAATACCATAGTGATTACCAAAGGCTTTTCTCCTGTCTTTGGCAAAATCCTTATCAGATGCATTGACTGTATCTAATAGTCATAGAAAATAAAAACTATTCTCTTCTCTCTAACATGCATGTTACACTTTGCAAATATCATATGCTGTCCTGCACCAACACACAGATCCATCTAGACCCCCATTCCATCCACAGGAATGCTGATTTAATTAATCCTTGGAACATAGACATCAGATCTTATTAATAATATTTCCAGTGATTCCAGTAGACAGATGAAGTTAAATGCTTCTCAAATATATTACAAATAAGTGTTTATTGAGCTTTTGTGGTATATCAAACATTGTATCAAATTCTTTACAAGTTTACCCCATTCAGTTCTCATAGTAACTATATTAGAGAGTCACTCTTTCTCAACCCACTTTTTTAAATTAGGTGACTGTATTTAGAGGGGTAAAATCATTTAAACTATTTTTCTGAAATAAATGTTAATAAATTTTAGAAACAGAAATTTGTATCTGGTGTAAATGGTCAAAGAGTCTGTTTAGCAATTATGTATATTCTTTTTCTACTACAATTTGCCGCATATGAATAAACACAATTATCATTACCAATTCCAAATTAAAAAATGCTACCCTGAGTTAACAAAAGAAGAAATATCAAATAGTTAATGAGGTATTTCTAAATATAAAGCAAATAAATTATTTCTCTGCCTTAGCAGCTGAAAGATCAATTTCTTGACACCACACACACACACACACACACACACACACACACACTATTCAATTTCTAACTCTGCCTGCAATGTTTACAACCCTTGCACACACATTTTCTCCTCCTAAGAGGAAACAGTTTGTAGGCAGAAGATCTCTGTAACTGTGGGGTTGTGAACTCCATGAGCTGCTTCTCAAAACAGCGCCTTTTCCAAAATGATACCTAAAACCCTAAGAAATGAAGGCCCTGAGGTTATGCTTTCTCAGTATTTTCTAAAGTATGGCTGTAGCCAGAATTATACAGGGTATTTCTTTGAAGTACATATTTATGGGCCATCTCCAAACTCTCAAGTCTGGATTTTTCATGCGAGGTCCAGTAATTCTTCTGCACATAATCATTAAAGAGCCACAGTTCTTAGACAAAAACTTTTCCTGCTCCATGTGAGTTCCCAGGAGAATATGAATAAAATAAGCAATTCATGATGAAATGAAGAAAATAACAAAAAAACAAAAATGTTATTGCTTTGTCAGTTTAGATTGTAAACACAGGCTGAGGGCTGTGACGTTCCACTTAGAAATCCCCCGGACATGACGTATCTCTAGCTATATCATAAATCACACTGGAAGCCTAGAGTCTGATCTTTTCCTCCTCAGGGTCACATCATCAAAGCATGGAAAGCCCTGTTCTCCAACTGTAGAGTGTGTCAGCTCATGTCACCCACCCAGAGGACCTTGTGAAGAGGCACCAGCAGATGCCAAGTCTCCTCTCCGCCCTGATAGTTAGTGCTTCTCACACTGTGGCTTCTCAGATAGCAGTGCTCTGAGGTGCCCACACTTAGTAACCAAGTCTCCGATTTTCATTGTTTCTCTAGGAAATTCAGGTTTTCAATTGATTCTAGTTTTAGAAGTACTAGCAAAGCCTCTGAACAGCATGTAAAAGTCCTACCTCTCCTTAGGGTAATAATTAAGCAAAAGTATAGCAAAAAGTTATTTCAAAACACAAGAATCTTACTATTTTGTAGCATGACTGATGTTTTAAGGCATCAGTGTGCTACCTGTAATTTATAGCTGCAAAACTCTAAGCCCATGTCATCAGGAAGAACCTGACAATTTTACATCACATAACTTTGATACAGATAGAAAAAAGTAGGAAACAAGGAAAGATAAAAGAAAGCTGCCTGGATCGTATGTATAACTGTCTCTATCTACGTGTTTGAATTAAATTGAACAATGTATTATGCTATGTGTACCATCATGCATTACTTAATTCAAATCTTTAATAAATCTCTTCAGACAGCATTAAACCCCTGTATAAAAGGTGTATTCAACAAAGAAGAAAGCTGGAATATTCTTATCTTCAGTTTTCTGAACAAACAAAATCTGAAGTTAAACCTGATTCATATTTCTAGTTCAAATTCTCACCCTTCCAATCACTTAATCATTGCTCTATTCATGTGGGTGCTCCAAATTGATTGATTATATGTTTGTAATTTATATGTCTTTTTAGTGTAATAACCTCTTTATCATTATATAATGATCTTGTATCTTTTCATTGATTTTTCAATATAAAATCTTTTTTTTATGTGAGTGTATTTGCTCCCCTTCAGATTCGATTTGTGTGGAAATTTTTTCCCCACTTACTCACTTCCTATAGGGCATAACCAATAAAATGACTCTCTCAGAAGTGTACATGGTCAAATCTTTTTTATTTAAATCTATTCAACTGCTATATATTTTTCACTGGAAAATTTAACTCACTGACACTCAAAATAGTTGCAAAATTGCAAGATTCCATTCTTTTTATGGTCAAATAGAATTCCACTGTGTGTATAAGCCACATCACCTTTAAGCACTCATTCCAATTAGTAATATATAAGAATTCCCTTTGTTTTGCTCCTCAGCAGGATTTGTTATAGTTTTGTCTTTTGGGGAATAGCCATTCTCAATTAAGTGAGTTAACATATGATAATGGGTTTGATTTTGTGTTTCCCTGATGCTTAGCAGTACTGAATATTTTTTTACTTATCTCTTAGTCATTGGTATTGCTTTTTGGAGCAATGCCCACGTAGATCAATATTGATCTAATGGGGTTACTTTCTTTTTGCTATTGAAATGTTTTTATTCATGTGTTATATACTCTCAATTTTCTTGTTGCTAAGACAAAATATTTGGTTCCTACAAATTAGAGGAGGAAAGGTTAATCTTAGCTTACAGTTTGTACAGGTATCAATCTATGGTCCACTGGTTCCAAGGCAGGGTAGGAAGGTAGAAGGGTGCGGCAGGGGATAAATAGGTCATGGCATGGCAGGCAGAAGACCACAGCTCTCCTTCTGCTTTCCCTTTTTTTCCATCCAGTCTATAAAACTACTTGTTGGTGCCACTCACACATAGGGTGGGTCTTCCTTCTTAGGAAATGTACCATTCACATCCACAACAATGCTAAGCCAATCTGTGAGCTACTCCAGTGTCACTCACCTATGACCCACACTCCCCAAAGCACACCTATAAGTGTAAGAGGCTTTGAGGGGAAATCTACATGTAAACCATAAAAGTTAATATCAACCTAGATACCAATCCTTTGACAGACGGTTTGTACATTTTTTTCCACTCTATAGATTGTCTCTGCACCCTATTGCATGTTTTATTTGCTGTGCTGAGATTTTTTTTCAGTTTAATATAATCCTATTTGTGTGTATCTTCTTTCATTTCCTGTTATTACAGTTTCAGTGAAAAATATCTTGCCTATTTTAATGTATTCTCCTTATAGTGGTTTCATAGTTTCTGGTCTTAAATGTAAGTCTTTAATCTATTTTGAGTTAATATTTTTAACTGGTAAGAAATAAGTGTCTAGGGTCAGCCAAATAGCTCAGCAGATTAAAGCACCTGCAAGCAGGCTCAGGGGTCAGGGGTTAGATCCCCAGGCCTGCTGTGCCAGCCCTGCCCCTCGGGCATGCTGAGATGGCAATTGAGACTGGGCATGGTGGGGCATGCCTGTAATCCCAGCTGTTAGGAGGCTGTAAACAGGCAGGTCACAACGAGTCCGATCTAGTAGTCAAATATTGTTTTTCCTCCAATGCATTTTTTACAATTTTGTAAAACCTGTCTCAATAAAAGTAGAAAATACAGTTGAAATATTCACTGCATCTTTTCTATCCTTCCTGTTGATGTAGTGTACACATTTCTTAATTTGCATACATTGAGACATGCTCATATTCCTATGAAGAATCCTTCAACCATGGGAATAATCTTTTTTAATGTTATGTTGGATTTGGTTTGCTAGTATATTGAGGGTTTTTTCATCTAAGCTCAGCAATTTTTTCCCTCATATCCTTGTGTGATTTCATATCAGGCTAATGCTGGCTTTGTGGAACATGTAGGGCAGAATTTCCTCCTCTTCTATTTTTAGAAATGACTCAAGATTTTAGTCTTTAAGTGTTTGGTGGAAATAGCTCAGTGGTCTAAGTGCTTGCCTGGCAAGTCCAAGGGCTGGGTAAAATTTAATAATGAATCTATATGGCCCTATAACTGAGAAAAGACCTAATTCTGACGCTACTTAATAATGCCAGTGACTGAAGAGATAGAATAATGGGAGAAAAAAAGTTTTATTCGGAAATCACTCTCTTTGCTCACAAAAAAGTTTCTCAACTCCAGAATCTTGGGACATTCCAAGCATAAGATATAAATAATGAGGGAGACAGATAGACTTAATAAAGGTTAGGAACACTTATATCTTTTCTGAGTCTAGACAGAGAATTTTCAGGAATTCTGGTGCCATTCTCTCCAATCTTTCATGGTTTGATACTGCTTATAGCACAGCTCACAGGTGTCTTCAGCCTTGAGGAAGCTAGGAGGGTTCTAGACAAGTCTAGGTCAACTTAACCCTGTTTTATAGATCTGGACAAAAGATTTTTTAATTAACTAATGGTATGTGTAGAATTGAGTAGAATCTGATCCAAAGTTTAAGGCAACAAAGGAGATGGACATAATGTATAAAAATAGGTACCAAGTTTTACCATCCTGTTCCTGTCCCTTATAAGACACCTTCAGGCCAAGGGAGTCAAATGTTTTTAGTCAGCAGAAAATTCTCTGAAAAGTAATCTAGGCAGCCTTATCATCATAACCCACAGAGAAGGGGTGTAATCTAGAGCAAAGCCAATGAGAGCCAGTAGAGAAGCCAACCAAACTGTCCATGATTTTCCAGGGTACTAAGTTCCTTCTGAGGCACAAAACTTAGCATGCACTCTAAGCATGTATTTTTCCATGTACTTTTTTCAACTCACCCTCTGAGACAGACATAATTCTTAAATGTGTTTTAATACTTAGGCATAGATAGTCCATGATGTTTCCCAAAGCTCAGTAACCTCTAAAATTAGTGATTTTAAAGACAATTAGGAGCAACTGAAGCTTGCGTTTTCCCTCAGTAAATATTTTGGGATTTTCAGGAAGCTTTTTTTTTTTTTTAGTGATTTATTCTTGCTTGTTATTGGTTTGTTTATGTTTTCTGTTTCTTCTTGCTAATATTTTGCTATGATTTTTATTTCTTTCCTACCAATTTTGGGTTTAGTTTGTTCTTGCTTTTTTAGTTTCTTCAGATATGGTGATAAATTCTTAATTTGGAATCATTTTTCTTTCTTGAATGGGCTTTTGGGGTAGTGCCGCAGATGCTTTCTAACCTGAGAGGGCCTGACTTATGTGGAGAAATCGTTTGGACTTCTGGAAGACCCAAGAGCAACTACTGGTGTGTCGTTTCTCTGATGTGATTCCTCCATCAGCCAGCAAGGAGAGTGACCAATAGAATTCATCTACTAGTAACTGCGAGCCCCACCTCTGTTCTTTGTGTCTAGGTTATAGTAGAGGTGATAGCCCTGCTAGAATTTGTAATCTTCCCAGTGGAATAAGACCAGAGGAACTCTCCTCTAAAGAGATTCAAAAAGCTTGAAAAACTCAATGTCTGAGTTTGAATCATTTTGTTTCTATGAAGACAAAGCATGGGTTACTTGTGTGTGGTGCTTTGCCTGCTTGAGGAGGGATGTCAAAGAAAACAGCTCCTCTTACTCAGGACTTCCCTTAATTCTTTGGTTGGGCAGCTCTTTCAAATTTTGGGATACCCAGGATGGTATTTTTGCCTATGAAGAGTGGTTGATTTGATTGATGAAGAAGGGGGAGTAATTTCAGAGAACTTCTGCTATCTTTCTGACTTCACACCCTGAATCCTAATAAAATGTTCTTACAATCTTTTAAAATTACATTTTACACCAACTTGAGAGATGAATATATTTCTAAATATCTCCTGCTACCCTGTCAGCATATTTCTTTTTATGCTTTGTGTAGGAGGACAGGAAAAGCTTCATAGACACAAGTGAATATTTTCAGTCTTCAGTCATTCTTTCCTCTCTGCCTCTTGAGTGTTACAAGGAAGTGAGAAATGTAGAGAAGCCAACCAAACTGTCCGTGACTTTCCAGGGTACTAAGTTCATTCTGAGGGTACTAAGTTTCCAGGGTACTAAGTTCATTCTGAGACACAAAACTTACCATGCACTCTAAGCATGTATTTTTCCATGTACTTTTTTCAACTCACCCTCTGAGACAGACATAATTCTTAAATGTGTTTTAATACTTAGGCATAGACAGTCCATGTTGCTTCCCAAAGTCTAGCTAGCCATCAGTAACTATGCAGAGTACCATTCTTCCTGGCTCTGAAGTGGTACTCGTAACCATCATCAGATCCTACCTCCTGCTATAAACAACTACTTAGTTAGTAATTTGTGTTTATGTGTGTTGCAGAGGAAGGTAGATATAGAGAATTATCAGATTTTAATCAAAATTGTTTTTGGTTAAAACTTTTTTATTTTGTTTTTTTCAGATATTTCCCAGCATGTCCATAAAACTGATGTGATAGACACACTCAGTGCTTTTATAAGATGAGAGAAAGTTAATTTTCTGGGATTTTAAAAAAATCTTTTATTATTTATTAGCACATTTGCAGTACATAGTGATCTTATTTCCTGTGGAGAGTTAGTGCATGTGTACAAGCCATCCAAATATTTTTTCAGTTCATTTTTGCTCCCTCTCATAGCCTTCTCCCATTTGCTAATGATCTACCTCCCTATTTCCTGTTATCTCTTTTATTGCTCTTTCTATTTATACTTTGGATTTCTCTTATAAAATAAACTAAGCAATAGTTAAATTTGTCTGTTTGATTTATTTCAGTTAATATAGTGGTCCTAAGGTGCATCTATTTTCCTAAGACTGACTCAAGTTTATCCATCTTTATGTCAGAGTAGTACTCCATTGTGTATAAATACAGCACCACTTTTTCTTTGTTCATTTGTTGACAGATATATGAATGTGCAGGCTGCATCCAAGATTTAAGTATAATGATTCATGATGCTATAAACATGTGTTAATTATATATTACTGTAATATGTCTTTCACTCTTCAGGAAGATACCTAGCAAAGAGATAGCTGCACTGAATGGAATTTCTTCTTTAAGTTTTTTTTTTAAATTTTTTTCTTTATGTTTTTTTGAGGAAAATCTGCACTGATATCCATAATAGTGATAGGTTCTGGTTTATATATTATGTCCCATCGAAGCCGCAGGTGCTCACAGGTGGGACTTTGGGGAGATGATTAGGTCATGCGTCCGTGATATTCACCAGTGGGTTAGTCCATAAGTTCATAACTAAATGTGACTTGGGAGGTAAACCTGGTTGCAGGAGGTGATTCCCTATGGGAGAAGCCTGCAAGGCTCCATGTCCCTTCTTATTTCCTTCACTGCTTCCTGCCTTCCTTGCTGTGAGCTGCTTCTCCTGTGCCACACCCCGCAGCAATGTTATTCTGCCTGAGAGTGAGCTAACAGTGGACTCAAACCTCTGTGAACTGTGGGCTACTGTATATCTCACCCCATTTAATTTGTAGGTGTCAGGCATTTCATTCCAGCAACAAGACAGTAACTAAGACATTATACTAACCTGCATTCCCGCCAACAATGGAGAAGGGTTCCTTTTCTCTCATAGTCTTGCCAGCATTTATTATTTGATTTATTGAGATAGCCATTATTCCTGGAGTAAAGTAGAATATCAGTGTTGTTCTAATTTGAATTTTTCTACTGGATAGAGACATTGAGCATTTTTTCATGCATTTATTAAGTATCTGAACTTCACCCCGGAAGAGTGTATTCACTTCAATTGCCCATTTTTCTTGGGTCTTTTATTGGGGGTCTAATTTTTTGCATTCATTATATATTCTAGATATTAGTTCACTGTATGAAGTATAGCCAGGAAAATTTTTCCTCACTCTATAGGCTCTCTCTTTACCCTTTTGTTGTTGCTATTGACTTTTGGGGACTTTGAAAAAATGTATATTTAAATTCACATACCCACAATATATTTATAAAATGTTTTAAAATCTCATACATCCACTGCAGCCAATTCAAACACAGGCAAGGCTTTTGCATTTAGGTTCAAAATTTAGTTTTTAAAGAAAGAAGAAATAGTTGCAGTAAATTTGAAACCTTAACAAACTCTTAATCAAGCGTGATATCTTTTACTCATTTTGCCTATAGTTCCAGCTGGCATCCTTGCTATCTTTATTCTAGTGGAAGTTGGGGAGAAACGTTGGAAAAAGATTATATATTTGTAAGGAATCAGCATACAATGCAGGCAGCACATCTGTGCAACCAAGAAAGCCACAAACGTACACAGAAGAACACTAATTCCTATCTCATTTGGTCTAAAATCCCACAAGTTTGGTATACGATGAGAGACTTAAGAAGTGCCAGTGGAACTTTTCAGAACCAGAGAGGTACCACTGTGATGTTATTGATGTTACTTGCTAAGGACTGTCAAAAAAAAAATTGAAGTTGGTCCTAAATGAGTAAAGAGATAAAAGATTTACAATGACAACTGACTACCACACACACACACACACACACACACATCACACAATTATTATTATTATTATTATGATGATGATGATGATGATGATGATGAAAACATTGGAAGAATGATTGAAAACTGAAGAAAGCTTTACTTATCAGTGATAAAAGGAATGGAAAGATTGAAATATGATGAATGGGGTCTGAAATATGATAAAAGAATAAAGGCACTACATTAAAAATGAAATTATTATTAGATCATCTATCGTTCCCTTTTTCTCTCTTTTGTAGTGGTTACAATGACTTCTGCTGAAGCTTTAGAAAATGAATTTTTCAAAAAATTAACGAAATCATGCATATATAGTCCAAGAGTCTCCTATTATTTACTATAGTTCAAATAACTATCAAAATAAAATGTTATTTGCTACTGCAGTCAGAAGAGACACTTAGGCTGTAAAAGAAATGGCAATTAAAGACGATCCTCCCTAGATTCTATTAATCTTTCACTAGGGATTAAAATATTATCTGTAAGAAATCAAAACCAACATGGTAAATTAGCACATGCATATAAAATGTCAGTATGGTATGAATATTCAACTTCAAATGTTAGCTGCAAAAATAAATAGGCATTAAATATTTGTGTCTATCTTGCTATAAAATGCTTAATTTAAAAGGAAAAAATGTACAGCTTCATATGTACTGCTATTTTATTTATAGTCTATGTATATAAAATATATGATTACTACACATTTTTCTACTTTCTCTTCTATGTTTTATGTGTGATTTAATCATTTTGGAACTTCATATCAAAAGTAGAGACCGGATTTGTTGTCATGGAAATCATTTTCTAAAGAAGAGATTAAAATGTAAAATCAACACTTAAAATAATGGCACTGTGGGTACGCTAGAATAGCTTCTGTTTTTGTTGTCTGTTGCTGCTACTACTTATAGATTTTTTTTTACAAAGTTCACAAATATATTTACAGATATTAGGTTTTTCTTTTATTTTTCCTTGTCAGCTTTCTTTTTTGCTTTTGGAAATTAGAAAGTCTTAACTAATTCCAAATCTATCAGCTTTCTCTGACATATGATAAACCCACATCTGCTATACTAAAAAATCTGAAGTATTTTACAGTTTAAATTGTTTTGTTAAACAATACTTTAAAATCTTAGCATTCAATTTATCCAACCATAATATATGCTTAGGCATCTACTATTTTCCAGGCACTGTTCTGAGTGCCTAGGACAGATTCTTGAACAAAACCAAAAAAGTTACCACATTCATCACTCCACATTCATATTGATAATTAATTGTAGACAGTATGAGAGGTGAGGAAATTCTGGGCAGATTTTAAAAATATTCTCACAAGACTTGCTAATGAATTGAGTATAGGGGAGAGGGGAAGGAGAGTTGAAGATAACTAAATGTTTAACGGAAGCACCTGGGAGGATGAAATGTCAGTACTTGGAAAACGTAATCAAACCAGAGTAGACTCAAAAACACAAGGATGCTATGACTGAAGTTCTAGCTTCTGGTCAGCATGTCAGTTGATTATACATTACTGATCTGTTCTATTAAGTATTTTTTTTAAACTTGAACAAACTGAAAAATAAACAACTCTTGTTAGTTCCATCAGACAATTGAAGTCACAAGGCAAACTGCTGTCCCCTAAACTGGAAAGACCAAGAAGTGAATATAAAGTACCACAACTTATAGAAAGAGAAACTCATAAGCAAAAACCCTAATAGGTGCCAGTGCTTTGAGAGAAAACCTAAAAACTGTGATCAATAATTTTTCTGGAGGTTCACAATGGAAAGTCTGGAGTTAATAACTCAGAGAAACTCAGATCAGGGAAGGAAAAGGGGAGAGCATGCCTTTGTGAATTTTGTCTCCTGAGGAATATTAAAGTAAATGTTGGGGGGAATTTTTTTCATTTTTTGAGAAGTAATAAGGACCCATTTTAAAATATATTCAGTATTCAACCATTGTGTTCAAAATGAGGGTTATGTGCTGGGGAGATAGCTCAGTGGTCTAAGCACCTGCCCGGTAAGTGCAAGGACCCAGCTTCGATCCCTGGTACCACATGCCCTGCTGGCCCAGGAGCCCTGGTTGCCCCATGCCAGCCACTGAGACTGAGTGTGGTGGCGCACACCTGCAATCCCAGCACTGAGCAGTCTGAAACAGGAGGATCACTATGAGTCTGAGCTAAACAGTGAGAACCTGTATCGAATAAATCAATAAATAAATAAAATAGTTTTTAAATGAGGATTACCTTGAGAAGAAATTAATTTACTCTAGAGTACCATGCTGATATTTTATCAGAGCTTAATCAACCTGTCTGAAAGGAGATACCTAACTTCAGCCACTTCTGTCCTTCCAGTTGAGGAAAGTGAAGTAGCCAATGCTGGGCTTCCACCCTGGCTGCCATCTCACCAGAAGGTGAGTGGATTTAGAAATACAGATAAAATTCCCAGGCCAGGCTATCAGACTCACCAAAAGACTGAGAGTCAAGCAAGAGTAGAGCATGTCTCCTATGCTGTGAGCTGCCACCTTTGCCCAATATGATATGTCTATCTTACCCTAAAGCCTTATTAAGTGGGGAAAACACACACTGAGGAAAAGAACAAGTATCTTGATTATATTTGAGCATAGCAATAATTTTGGAACTATCAGATTGCTAATTTTTTTAAATTATGATTAATATGCCAAATTCTTTAGTATAAAAAGTCAATGACATGAATAAATGGATACTGTAAGTAAACAGTACAAATTTCAAAAACAAAGTTTTAAAATGCTAGAGATTAAAGACATTATAACACAAATGATACTTTTAAAAGATTGGTCAGAACAGAGGAAAGAAAATTTAAGCTTGAAGATGGGGAGGAGGGAACACTCCAAACTGAAAGGCAAAGAGAAAAAATACTGGGAAACAGTAGCCAGACAATCCAGTCAGTAGCCAGACAATCCAGAACAACTAAAAGGTACAAGTGCATACTGTAAATACCAGAAGGAGAGGAAAAATGTGAGCAGTACCTAAAGCAGTGACTAAAGTTTTCCCATAAATTTAGGTCAGGCATCAAATTGTAAATCCAGGAGACTAGAGAACACGCATTGAAATAAATTCCCCCTAAGTAGCCCCCCAAACAAAATGCAACACCCAGGAATATAATATTCAAACTTAAAAAAAAATGGAAAATGGATGCACCTTGAGTAATATCAAGTTTAATAAATCAGACACACAAATTTAAACATCACACTGTTTCTCTGATATGAGAGAAAGAGTGAAGAGCAAAAACAAAACAGCAAAAGTAAAGAACAAAATAAAGGGTAATAGGAATCAGGAGCTAGGGCCCGGTGATGGAGGCAGCAGGAAAAGAAATGCACAGGCATGATAACAAGGAATCAGGATGTGTTACGTGTGTGTGCTGACACTGCATAAGGGATGTGAACACTGTTACTGCAAAAACATGCAAAACATGAAGGGGACTCGGGGATGGGTGGAGGCGGGAGGAAGGAAAAGGGAAGGGGACAAAGAAAAGAAATTCAGATGAATTATGTACATGCACCAACTTCCCACAATGAATATAAATATTATGTGCTCTACACAGGTACAAAACTAAACAAATATTTTAAAAGTCTGTTGCAAATGCCAGGTTAATCACTAAAGAAAAGCTAAAACTAAGTATTATTATATGGCCAGAAAAAAGAAAAATGAGTTATAAATTTTTCAATTAAAAGCACAAATGCAAACACAAAAAAGGGTAAAAGACAAAAATAGCAATAAAAACAATGAAAATGGTAGTAAATAGATAATAGTAGCAATGTAAATATTAATACAACAATATGAATAGTCACTTTTAAGTCAGTGGTCTAGGACTGGCCAGATAGCTCAGCATCTGCTTAGGCAGATGCAAGGGCCCAACAATTGAGACTAGGACTAGGCGTGGTGGCACACACCTGTAATCTCAGTGCTTAGGAGGCTGAAAACAGGACAATCACTATGAGTCAGATCTGCATAGTGAGACCCTGTAGACCCTGTACAAAATACATTTTTAAAAAGTTTAAACCAATGGTCTAATTACACCCACTAAAAGAGATTGTCAAGGTGTATCAAAGAGCAAAACCACAAATACCTTAAAATTTGAACACATCAAAGATGGAGAATGATATTCTATGCTATTAGTAACCAAAAGAAGGAAAGTGTAGCTGTGTCAATTTCTGATGGAGCAGGCTTCAAAACAAGAAAGCTTTTCATAATAAAGGGGATATCACATAATAAGAGTCAAAACTTGAAGAAGACCTAATAGTCCTTAATGTGAGACCCAAAACATCATAATTCATGAAGCAAAACTGATAGAACTGCAATAAATAAGAGAAGAGTCCACTAGTACAGTTGGTGACTAACACACCCTTATGGAGATGTCCAGTAGGCAAATCACGGTAAGGACATAGATGATCAACTGCACTATCAATTACCTGGCTATAATCAACTTCCATAGATTTCTTCAACCAACACAGACTACATATCCTGAAGTTCACAGAAATTATTCATGAAGATAGATCATAAGAAACATAACTTAAAATATAAAAGAACACAAATCATATAAATATTGTTCACAGATAATAGTGGAATTAAACTAGAAATCCTGTAATCCTAGCACAGGGGAGTCTGAGGCAAGAGGATTATTGTGGGTTCAAGACCAACCTGGGCTACAAAGTGAGCTCAAAGCCAGTCTGAGTTGCATAAGACCCTGCCTCAAAAGATAAAAAAAAAAAAAAAAAAAAGTAAGGAATTCATCACAACAAACTCTATACCACACATGGAACATTGTACATGGGACATAGGATATGGCACATACCTGTAATACTAGAGACTTGGAAGCCTAAAGCAAATATATCATAATTTTTAGGATTCCTAATGCAACTTAGTGAGATGTGTTCTAAAATTATTTTTTCAATGATCTGGGGATATAACTTAGTGCATTCTGCATCTAATCTGCTGTATTAAAAACACCTCTGGGCTGATGAGATGGCTCAGTGGTCTAAAGCACCTACTTAGAACAAGCTTAGCAAAGCACGGGGACCACGGTTCAATCCCCCAGCACCACATGCCAGCCAGCCTCGCCCCCTGGTGGGTTGAGCTGGCCACACACACACACACACACACACACAAAATAAATAAACACCTCTAAATAACATATAAGCAAATTTTTTAACTAACTGAAAAAGAAAATACTGTTCATCAGAACGTGCAATACACCAAAAACCATTTGAATTTCATCACAGTGAATACATACTTAAACAAAGAGGAAGGATGTTACATCAGTCACCCCTGTTTCTGTTTATGAGAGATGTAAGCAAATTAAATCCAAAGTAAGGAGAGCAAAGGAAATAAAAAATAATTACAGCAGTCAAAGAAATTGAAAACTAGGAAGTCAGTAGGGAAAACAAATGAAACCAACAGTTGATTCTTTAAAAAGATCAATGAAATCAATAGGCTCCTAGTGACTCTAGGAAAAAAAAAAACAACATACAAACAAATGCTGGAGAGGCTGTGGGGAAAAAAAGAACCATTCTCCACTGTTGGTGGCAGTGCAGACTCGTAAAACCTCTATGCAAATCAGTATAGATACTCCTAAAAAAATACCAACAAGGTTAGAAGTCCTATTTAACCCAGATATTCCTCTTCTGGATATTTTTCTAGAAGAATTGAAAACATTATAGTACAGTGGTATATGGACATCCATGTTTATAGCAGCACAATCTGTCATAGCTAAATCTTGGGAACAGCCCAAATGCCCATCAAATGAGGAATGGATAAAAATGATGTGGTACTTCATACAATGGAGTATTACTCAACTATAAAGAAAGATAAACTTGAGGCTTTTGTAGGTAAATGGGTACAACTAGAAGAGATGCTCATAAGTGAAATAAATCAGACCCACATGCATTGTCTCCCTAATGTACGAGCCTAAGAGAATAAATAAAATCAGAAAGGTACAATAGATATAGTAAGTAAAAGAGAAAAAAACTGAACATAAAGAATAAACAATTGAGTTGATGCCAAGGAGAGAAGTTAAGAAAAAAAAAGGAAAGGAAAAATTCATGTAAGTATATACACAGGAAAGCTAATATGATTGTGTTACTAATTTCTGTCAGTTTTTGAAGATAGCAGTTCATGCTTAAAATCATTGTGACCTTTATTACATTCTAACATCTGTAATCTGAGCAGCCACATTGAGGACAACAATGTGCACTATGACAGCCACTGTTGAATAGCTTTCATATTGTTTTTGGTTTTTTCCTGGTTTTGTTTAAAGGTGTATTGTTTCTAGTGTCTTTTTTTTATAATTTAGATCATTTAAGATTTTTCCCCATAATTTTATTGAGAAACAAATAGCAATGAGACAGTTTCAAACCAAATTAGTAGGACAGTTTCAATAATTAACACATTGCATGCATTCTTCCTAGTGGTTAATTGCTGTACAAGATGCGGACATGACATCCTGTTTACAAACACCATTAGAACAAATCCCTCTATTCATTAAGAGAATGTAACTATATATCTATCCTAACCATTTTGAATACACAGATAAAAAATGGACA
>NW_004524624.1:13622095-13627455 GCF_000260255.1 Octodon degus | reverse complement strand
CTAACCATATACAACCTTGAAGCAGGACAGTCCCACCACATTCCTTTTCCTGTCTCCTGCCTTTGTTTCTAATGTCTTATATATTATTTTTCTACTTTTTAAATAAATTTTGGAAAACTAAAAAGGACAAGAAAAAAAATTTCAAGGTGTATGGAAAGGAAGAGTTAAAGTTTTAACTGATCGATCTTACATGCCTATATCTGATAGTCTGAGCAACAAATTTGATGATAACACTATGCAATATAGCAATCTTTGTTAATCGCCTGTTCCTTCTTTGAAGTCCTGTACTATTTTTATTGTCATAAGCTACTTTGCTTTTGCCTTTGTTCTTATTGTTTGGATGTGTGTGTGTCTGTGTGTGTGTATAAAACATTTTTAAAAAATAATGTACAATAACAGCAATAAAACAAGAATCAAAGCAGGAATGGAAGAGGGGACCTCACTGCAGACCTCAATGACACAAAAATATAATAAAGTATAATAAAGAAATATTTTGATCAACTGCATACCCATAACACTGAAAATTTAAATGGACTACTTCTTTGAAAAACACAATCAGACAGAGCTCAGATGACATAAAATAGGGGGCCGGGGAGATGGCTCAGTAGGATAAGCGCTTGACTGGCAAACACAAGGATCTGAGTTCAATCCTTGGTTCCGCCAAAATAAAAATAAAAAAGACATAAAATAATAAGCTTAATCCATTGATATGTATTAAGGAAATTGAATCATTCATTATTATTTTCCAATATATAAAGCACTAGGCCAAATTGGTTTCCTTGTCAATTCTATCAAGTATATAAGGAAGAAATTATGCTAATTCTCTTTCATCTGTGCCACAAGTAGCTCAATGGAATAGAATAGAGAATACACAGAAAAACATCCATATAAAAATATATAGTTGACTAATCTTTGACAAAGGAGCAAAGACAACACAAGTGGGGAAATACAGCCAGAAAAAGTGGACAACCAGATGCAAAATAAAAGTGAATCCAGACATATAACTTACACCTTTCATTAAAATTAACTCTTAGTGAATCATAAATCTAAATGTAAAATGTAAAGCTGCTAGACAATTATGTATGAAAAATAAATCTATACAACTTTGGCTAGAATTCATAAATTACAGTAAATTGTTTTTTTTTTAATGTGGTACCAGTGATTGAACTCAGGACCTTGCATTTGCCAAGCAGGTGCTTGTTCTACTGAACTATCTCCCCAGTCCAGTAAATTGTGAATAGTAAATTATGATTCATGACTAACAGTAAATTTTAACAAAATCTACTATCAGGAGAATAACAAGAAAATCCACAGGCTCAAAGGAAATATATTCAAAAGATATACTTTATAAAATACTGTTCTCAAAAAAAGTACATTTTAAATGCTCTTAATATTCAATGAGAAATTAGTCTACCATTCTGTAATTCCAGCACTCTGGAGTTACAATTTGAAGCCCAGTCTGGGCACTTTACCTAAATAGTGAAAATTTGTCTCAAAAGGGGGGGGTGTAGTTAGTGTGAAGGCCTTAAATTCCATCCTCAGTGATTGAAAGAAAAGGGGAGGGTGGAGTAAATGAAAGAAGAAAGAAATGGAGGGATGGAAAGATGGAGAGAAGAGGAGGACAGGGAGGGAAGGTGGGAAGGAGATGAACGATTCAATTTTAAATGGACAAAAGGCCTGAAAGGAGACCTTGTCGAAGACAGAAAAATGGCATGCATGAAAAGACAATCAACATCAGAGAATTGCAAATGAGAATAACAATTAGATACCAGTGTGCAACAAGTGAAATAGACAATGTCAAAAACACTAATATTAACAAACACTATCAAAGGTATGAGCAATAGGAACTCGCGTGTTGCTGGTAGAAATCCAAAACAGTACAGCTACATTCAAAGACAATTTCACAGTTTCTTTTAGACTAAACAACTCTAACCATACAATCTAGCAGTTATAATTATTTGTGTAAATACAACCCAAATGAGTTGAAAATACATCCATATGAAAACCTGCAAGTGGATGCTTATAGAAGCTTTATTGATTTTTAAATACTTCTTTATTTTGTAAATTTTTTTTCTTCATACTCTGTAGGGACTTAAAGTTTAACATACCAATACTTGATGGAAAATACCTGTTCCATGTTATGCCCAAGATGTTTGATATTCAGACAGATAGTGAGGTTAAACCCAACTGCTTATGTTGTAGGGTAATAATAAGCTTCTCTTCTGGAAGGTTAACAATCTAAGTTTACAGAACAAAAATTAGAGAAAAAGAAGGGTTGTAAGGTCAACCAACATTTGGCCCTAGGTTTTCAAGGTCAGTGAAGACTCAGGACATAGGAGAACCTATACTGTAACATCATGCAACTCAGTTCTGATCAAGGAGATAATAGGGCCAAAGAGGAAAGTGATCAATGATGTAGAGTGTGCCTAAGGAGAGTCATATGGAGAGAAAACATTCTCTCAGGCTTTCACAGAGAGCAAACTGGTGAAGCAGTGACTGTGACTCATCCACATGGCTGACACTGACAAAAGATCTACAATCTGAGGTACAGGGTCTCAGGATAAATCCTGGGGGGACTTGACTGACCTTATCTGATACAAAAGTTACATTTCTTCTTATATCGGTCTTGCCTTACCTTGGTCTTCACCATCCAGCAGAAAGGTATAAAAACGAGGTCTAAGGAGTGAAGCCATGTTGGTATGCTGGGCCGTAAAGGGCTCAGGTCAACAACTTTTGATATTACCAGTCCTGCAGATGACCCACTACTATTATGGACTACTGGACTATAATAGAATATATTGCAGAATTCATGCACCTACAATATTTAAATGACAGTGGAATACCCTTCTCTGACAAAACTAAACAAAAAAGGGGACACAAATGAATGACCATTTTGTATATGTATATTCAAAATAGAATAGATATGCAGCTACATTCTCTTAATTCAATGAATAAGAAGATTTGTTCTAATAGTGTTTGTGGACAGGATGTCATGTCTGCATGTTGTACAATGACTAACCACTAAGCCAGCAATCTGCAATGTATTTATTATTGAAACTGTCCTACTGATTGGTTTTGAAACTGTCTCATTGCTATTTTTTCTCAAAAAAATTATTTAAAAATAAATAAATAAATAAAAAGAAGCTTTACTGATAGATCTGAACACTTGGAAGCAATCAAGGTGTCTTTTAGTAGCTGAATGATAAACTGTGATACACCTAGACAGTAGAGTATTACTTACTGTTCAGAAAGAAATAAGCTACCAAGCTATGAAAATACTATATAGAGGAACCTTAATGTGTATTGGTAAGTGAATGAACTTAATCTGAAAAGCCTGTGTGTCATGATTTCAGTCCTACAACACTCCGTAAAAGACAAAATTATGGATTTAATAAAAGTATTGGTGATTACCATGTGTTGAATTGCACAAAACAATGGCTATTTAAAGAAGTGAAGCTCTTCTGTATGATACTATAGTAATGAATACATCTCTTGATCCATCTGTTACAATCTTTAAAATGCACAGCACCAAGAATGACCTCTACTGTGAACTGTATCTCTGTGATAATGCTGTAGCTACTACTAATTAGTTGTAACTAATGCACCACAGTGGTGCTACTGCCAATAATAGGGGAAGAAGTGGGGAGGTTATGCATGTAGAGATAAGATACAGGTGAATGCGATTTTTGCATAAGCTTATTCTGAACTTGAAACTAAAGTTTATTTAGTCAAATTTGTTTTCTCAGGCTAAGTTCTCTGAAAGACAAACCTAAGATGGATTTTGGAAGGATGAAAGATAAATCTTTTTGAGGAACTGCCACTTACAATTATGTAATATCCTTTACATTTTATATATTTTTGTCTTGAAATATACAGAATTTCAAGTCCATAAAGTATAAAACTTATAGTTTATGGACTTAAAAACTAAGGAATTTATTCATTCTAAATAAATAAAACATTGTTCAGGAAAAGTAGGAATTAGACTAAATTTTTCAAAAGTATCATTAACTATATGCTTTCTTTAAGAAAAACACTTTAAATAGAAATACAAAATATGTTGATAGACTGGATAACAAGAAAGGTACCATGCAAACAATACAGTTTAAAAAACTGTCACAACTATTTTTTTGAAATTTTTGATATTTTATTTTTAATGTAAACATTTTTAAAAAGCAGTCTGTGGCAGGCATCTAAGTTCTTGTCAAATTATTACAGCACCATCATTTCTTATAGCTTTTCTTGTTTATATGACCATGTTTTTATGGGGATGCTTTAAAAAAATCCCTTAGAAAATACAAATAAAATTTATCATCTTCAGAAACATAGTATTTATTAATCATTATTTTTGTTTATGGAGCAACGGGCTTACCATGTATCCTGTTTGCTCCTGGAACAGGATGTTCCTTGGAGATTGAGCACAGGTGTTGTTGGTCACTGGAAAATTGTCTATTCTGTCATCATTATGGAGCAATATTGGTATTCTGTGTCATAGTCTGCTTGCTTGGCCAGATTATTTAATTTTTTTCATTTTTTTTCAAAACTATTATTTATATCAAACTCTGTATATTTCTTTTTATATGTATTTGGTACAGGTCTAAAGGGTCCTACTACACAGATTGGGCTCATAGTGTTCCTCCTGTTTTCAGCCTCCTAAGCACTGGCATTTACAGGCACGCATCACCAAGCCCAGTCTCATTCACCATCTCAGTGTGCCTAGGACACGGGGTTGACACAGCATGCCAGGAATCAAACTTTAGTCCCTATGTTTGCCTAAGAAGATGCTTTAATCTGCTGAGCTATCTAACCGGCCCTAAATTCTGTATATTTCAAGACAAAAATAGTATAAAATGTAAAGGGTAATTACATAATTGTAAATTGGCAGTTCCTCAAAAAGATTTATCTTCCATCCTTCACCCCAAAATCCATCTTAAAATCCATCCATCTTTCAGAGAACCTAGCTTGAGAAAACAAATTTGACTAAATATACAAAGTAATTAATTTAATTTACTCTAATAATGTTTGTGGGAGAGGGAGGGAGAAGAGGGGTAGATGATCAATGGTATAGACATAGGCTAATGTTTGGCAAAATTCATTACTTATTCATACTCCACAAAGGAGGAACTACATAGTAGTCTTGTACCTAGTTTTAACTATGGCGAGGCAAATACAGAAACACAGCTTGAGAAGGTCATGATGACTACAGCACAACTCCCACAGAAGCAAATCTAGGCCACCCTCCCAAGATGGCACCATCTGACCCAGATGTCTGGACCAGAGTAGTGGTAGCTAGCAGTGACAGGAGTTTAAGATAATGGGTGATAAAGTGGATAATGAAAATCAATATAATCTTGGGACCAACT
>NW_004524624.1:13619653-13621995 GCF_000260255.1 Octodon degus | reverse complement strand
CCCAGGGCACAACTCTAATGGAAAATGTTCTTATTTTGTCCAGATCTGCTCAGATCCTTGAAATCTCTCTCTCTCTCTCTCTCTCTCTCTCTCTCTCTCTCTCTCTCTCTCTCTCTCTCTCTCTCTCTCTTTCTCTGTCGGTCTCTCTCTCATTCCTAATTCTTTGTGTGTTTTATACTAATGGACTACACATATGATTTTCCCCTGTACTACTAGCCTTGTATTGCTGGATACCAGAAGTGCACAGAATGAAATTGTCTAAACTGCACCTTGTCAAGCTACCATACCCACACTTTTCCCCCTCAATAGGTCCGTTGTGAAAGATGTCATCATTTATAGTAAAATGCTTGTGTGTGTATATATGTGTTTTTCTTTAAATAAAGAAAACCATGTAAAATTTTAAGTAAAGAAAATATAGTGGTAGGGACCAGGGTATGATCCCTGCTTGCTGTGCTGGCCCCACCCTCGGGGTACACTAAGAAGGTGACTGAGACTGGGTGCCTGCAATCCCAGTGCTTGGGAGGCTGAAAACAGGAGAATCACTGTGAGTCCGATATCTGTAGTGAAACCCTGTAGACTCTGTACCAAATACATTTTTAAAAAGAAGAAGAAAATATAATGGTCTCTAAGATCATAGATTCTAATTCTGTATGTGTGTGAGTGTGTGCGTGTGTGTGCATGTGCGTGTGTGTGTGTGTTAGGGAAGGGTCTACAGGGTTTTCAGGGGCTCACTACTAGATTGACTCGCAGTGATCTGCCTGTTTACAGCCTTTCAAGAGCTGGAATTACAGGTATGCACCAGCATGCCCAGACTCACTTGCCATCTCAAGGAGCCTGGGGGCAGGGCTGGCATGGCAGGCCCAGGGATCGAACCTCCAGCCCTTGTGCCTGTTTACAGGTGCTTTGATCTGCTGAGCTATTTGGCCGGCCCTCATAGCTTTTAATTCTACATGAAACTATATGCTATACCCTAGCAACAAATAGACTTACACTAGTAATATTAACATTAATTACTGAACATTTATTCCAAGATGAAGCACTATTTCAAATAACTTATATATGATAACAATTAATTTCAAAATATATGTACACATTATCTTGATTACATAGACCAGAATTCTGACACATGAAGTTCAAGGTCACACAGCTAATGCAGAGGAAGCCCAGGCAGTCGAATTTCAAAGACTTTTTGTAAACTACCATGTAAGTAAAAACAGGCATAAGAAATAGAAAAAGATAAGCTTGCAACTAGATATTCATATAATTATATGCATTGGAAATTCAACAGAATACAAAAATTATTGCCCACTACTACTTGATAAAAAATCAACAAAAAGATATAATAGAAACAGAGACCCTATTCACAACACTACAAAATTTATCAGCCATCCCGGAATAAACCTAAAAATGGGCAAAACTCTCATGAATAAAACTATGAAACATTATTAAGGAATATTCAAATATGAATAAAGACTAAAGGGTAATATTTGGGAAACCCAATATTCTAGATAGATCAACTTTATTCAAGTCAAACTCCAGAGCAAGTCATTTCATGATAGTTCTGTAAAAATATTTCATGGAATGGAGTTAAACTGAAGAAGAACAAATATTAGGACAGGAAAAATTTGGCAAACAAATGGACAAAGCAATGGACCAGAAAATAAATCTAAAATGCAGAAACACAACCTATCTGTAAAAAGAAAAAGAGCTATGAATACAAGGATAAACTTTAATGAATGTTTCTGAGAAGATATAGAAAAGTATACAATTAATTTCTCACCTGATAAAATGCACAAAAAATTATATACAGATAAAATACATATATAAATAGCAATTTTTAAAACTTAAGAATGAATAGAAGGTTATATTTATGAATTCAATGTAGGAAGACTTCCTGAAAATTCAAGAAGGCAAAAATTATAATGGACTAAAAAATATTACTGCATAAGTACTAAAACCTTCAGAATAAGAAAACTGTAAAACCTAGAGAAGATACATATAACCTACCAAGACATAGTAAGCAGGTGTAAAAAATGTAAACAGCTTCTGGATCCTGAACAGACCCAGAGCGCAGGCCGGGGGAGTGAGTGAGATGACCCAGGCCGCCGGATCCTGAAAAGACCCAGAGCGCAGGCCCGGCCAGTGAGTGAGATGGCCCGGGTCCCATAGATCCTCATTCAACCCAGGCTGCAGGCCCAGCAGGGAACCCTTCAGCAGAACTCCCTGCAAAGAGGCTAGATGTAAGACCCACCCAGCTGATTCAGGAGCAGAACATCTTGCCAGAGAGACACAAAGGGTTCAACTCTAATGCCTGCAGCAGAAAGAAGTGGAGCACAGCAGCC
>NW_004524624.1:13608699-13609824 GCF_000260255.1 Octodon degus | reverse complement strand
CACTTGTCAGGTGGGACCTTGATTATCATGTATCTGGGTGTAGAGTTTTTTGGCTAATGCTAGTTGAAGTTCTATATGCCTCATTTTCTGCATGTCATATTCTTTCCCTATGTTTGGAAAATTCTCTGCTATGACTTGTGTGAATATTATTTTTAATCATTTACATTGTCTCCTTTTTCATTGACAACTATTAGTCTTATGTTCATCTTTGCATAATCTTATAGCTGGTGAATTATTATTTCCTCTTTGCTTTTAGGAGATTTTTCCTTTCCTGGTAACTAGCTGCAATGACATCTTCAAGGTCTGAATGTCTATCTTCTGTTTCATTCATATGGTTTTTCTAGCTTTTAATGGAATTTTTAATTTCCTGGATATCTTTTTGAATCTGTTTCATGCATTCAGTTTCTTCCATATATTTCTTATTAAAGGTTTCCATCATTTTTCTATCTCTTCTATTTTTTATAAATGTCTTCTTTATGTATACTGCCAATTCTTTCTATAATGAAAGAATTCCAGTTATCATTTCATTTTTTAGTTGAGAGATTATTTCTGATCCAATTTCCTCTATATCCATCTGAAGTTGTTTCTGTTCTTCAGTTGATATTATTTCAGAGATTACAGCTACATTACTTCCAATTTCTTCTATCATGATGTCTCCTGAATTTATTCTATGTGGGCTGGGGGCCTAAGACTGTCTTTTCTGACTTCATCTTTATCGTTTTCTATTTCAGGAGAACTCTTAATTTTTACTTCTGTGATAATTTTTGTGAAATTTCGATAGTAGGTAGCTATATCACTAATATCAGAGCCACTATAGGAAGTCTTTTTCAGAGATTCTGGGTTCTGTATGTCAGAGATTCTGGGTTTGTGTCCATCCCAAGATCTTGACTTCTTTATGGATTGAGAGTGGGCTGTTGCCTTCCATTTGGCTCTGTCCTCCATCTTCTGGTATAGTGCTTTGTTGAGGTTATTACTTGAGTGCTTCCTGACATAATCTACCAAAAAAGAACATGGAGTTAAGACAGATATGATATCATGGTTATAATAGTACAATTATCAATAATAATAATTTCAAGTGAATTTTAGAAATTAAAAAACTATGGCAACTAATAGTTTTGTACTTTA
>NW_004524624.1:13607107-13608484 GCF_000260255.1 Octodon degus | reverse complement strand
CAAGATGCCTACCCCTCAATCCTCTCCAATGGATTGAGCAGTTCTGTTTTAATATTTAAATCTTTGATCCAATATGACTTTTTTCTCCCTCCCTCTCTCTCTGTCTCTCTTTTTTTTTGTGAATGTATTTAGGACAGAGTCTACAGGGTCTATAGCATCTCACTACATAGATCAGACTTGTAGTGATTCTCCTGTTTTTAGCCTCCCAAGGGCTGGGATTACAGGTGCTGCTGTGCAATATGACTGTAGTTTAATGCATGGTGACAGACCTGGGTCTAATTTTAGCCTTCAGTAGGTGGAAAGTCATTTTTTCCAGCATCATTTATTAAAGAGACTATCTCTTTTCCAGTGAACATGTTTAGCCCTTTTGTCAAAAATAAGGTGGATGAGTATATTTGCAGTTATGTCTGCATCTTCTACTCTGTTCTATTGGTCCTCAGGTCTGTTTTACTGCCAGTACCATGCTGATTTTTTTTAATCTTTGTTCACTTTAATGAGGAAAAAGAAGATAAAATAAAAATCAAACAGTTTCAAAGCAGGTTAGTAGGACAGTTACAATAATTAATACTTTGCATACTGTTTTCTTCATAGTAGTTATTCAGAGGACAAGATGTAGACATGATATCTTGTCTAAACATTATTAGTACAAACCTTTCTTCTCATTGAACTAAGAGAAAGTGGTTGTATATCTAACATATCTTGTATATACATATTTTTCTCACTACAAAATGGTCCTTTATTTATGTCCCCCTTTTTTTGTTTTGTTTTGTCAGAGATGGGTATTCCACTGCACTTAGAGAAGCTGTTGGCTGTGACTCATCCAGGTGGCTGACACAGACAAAAGATCTACAAGGTACCCTATATGGTTTCAGGGTAAATCCTGAGGAGATTTGAATGACCTTTTCAAATACAAAAGTTACATTTTTAGTTATATAGGTCTTGCTTTAACTTGGTATCAACCATCCATGAGAAAAGTGTAATCACAAGGTATAAAAAGTAATGCCACATTAATATGCTGAGCTGTAAATGGCTCAAGTCAACAACTGACAATTGCCAGTTCTGCTGATAACCCATGACTATTATGGACTATTGGACTATATTGGGTTATTTTGCTGAATTCAAGTACCTACAATCTTTAGACTGTCTTCAAGTATGAAAAGGTCCTTTAGGGCCAGTGGATTAAAGAGCCTATTTAAGCAGATATAGGGGCCAGGAGTTTGATCTCCGAGCCTGCCTTGCCAGCCCCACCGCAGGGCACACTGAGATTGAGACTGAATGTGGTGAATCCCAGCACTTGAGAGGCTGTAAAAAGGAGGATTACTATGAGTCTGATCTATGCAGTGAGATGCAGTGAGACCCTGTAGACCCTGTCCTAAA
>NW_004524624.1:13605060-13606167 GCF_000260255.1 Octodon degus | reverse complement strand
TGTCGATATGTGTATATTGAACAATCCTGTTTTCCTGAGATGAATCTCATTTGGCTGTTATTATAATCTTTTTGATTTGAAGCATTCTGTTGACAATATTTTATTGAAGATGTTTGTGTTTATGTTCATTAGGGTGATTGGCCTGTAGCTTTTTGCTTTTGTTGGGCCTTTCTCTGGCTTTGGTACCAGTGTTATACTTTCCTGCAGCAATGAGTTAGGGAGAATTGCTTCCACTTCAATTTCTTGAAGAGTTTCAGAAAAGTTGGCATTAAATCTTCTCTAAATTTCATGTAGAATTCAGTTGTGAATCCATCAGTATCTGCACCTTTCTTTGCTGGTAATGTTTTTATTACATCAACAGTTTCATTAACTAATATTGGGTTAGTCATAACTTTTATATCTTCTTGATGCAGCTTTGGTAATTCATAGGTAGCTAGGAATCTCCATTTGTTCTGTTTTCAATCCCATGAGAATAAAGATTCTCAAAGTAGGTCTTGATGATTTTCTGCATTTCTATATGGTCTCTAGTAATTTCACCTTTTTATTCCTTATGCATGAATTTTAATTTTTTCTTTCATTTTGTAATAAGGTTTGCTAGGAGTTTATCAATTTTATTTATTCCTTCAAATAATCCATTCTTTGATTCATTGTTTATTTGTATTATTTTCTGCATTTCCATTGCATTAATTTCTACTTTGATCTTTATATTTTCATTCCTTCTTTGGGCTCTGGGCTTGACTTGCTCTTCATTTTCTAGGAGGTTGAGGTGCAGCATAAGATTGCATACTTGGGCTCATTCACTTTTCTTGATGTGAGAATTTACTGCTATATATTTCCCTCAATACTGCATGTGTTCCCTCTTACAATTTTCTGTAAATTGTATATGTATTCTGGTTCGATTATAAATATTGTTTAATTTCTTCTTTAATTTAATCTGTGACCCATTGAATTTGTTATTTAGTTTCCATATGTTTATGGAGATTTTGTGATTTATTTTGGCAATAATTTTGACTTTCATTGCACTATGGTCAGATATTATGCATGGAATAACTTCAGTTCCTTTGCATTTACTTAAGCATGCTCTATGTGCTAATATATATATATATA
>NW_004524624.1:13601912-13604875 GCF_000260255.1 Octodon degus | reverse complement strand
GGCCATGGGATAGTGGAGGGCCATGGCTGGGGAAAGCTGGGAGGAGGGCCACTCTTCTTCAATGGTTGCTGTGGAGGAAGGTATATTGTCTATTTTAGAGAACTCACACGTGTAGCTAGCTGATTAGAATATGTATTCTGATATTTTGGCGTGGAACTCTCTATAAAGGGCTACTAAGTTCATTTCTTTGGAAGTTTAGTTTAGTTCTGTTATTTCTTTGCCTAGTTGATCTATCTCTTTGTGACAGTAGGGTGTCAAACTCTCCCATTACAATTGTGTTATTACTCATTTGATTTTTCATGTCTGTTAAAATTTGTCTTACATAGTTGGGAGCTTCCACACCGGGTGTATATATGTTTAGAGTTGTTATCTCTTCCTATTGCTGTTTTCCTATAACAAGTATGTAGCAACTTTCTTTAGTTCTTTTGATCATTCTTTGAATAAAATTCACATTGTCAGCACCCAGATTGGCCACTCATGCTTTTTTCTGGGTTACTGGCACATGGAGTAGTGTTTTCCCATCCTTTTATTTTCAGTTTGTGTATTTCCTTTTGAGTAAAATGTGTTTCTTCTATACAGCATTTTGTTGGATTTCTTTTTTTCTTTTTCTTTCCTTTTTTTTTTTTAATGCATTTGATACAGGGTCTCACCACACAGATTAGACTCACAGTGATCCTCCTGTTTTCAGTCTTCCCAGCCCTGGCATTACAAGTACACACCCACAACCAGACTTAGTCACTGGCTCAGCACACCTGAGGGGAGGGCTTGTGTCACATGGAGTACCAGGGATTAAACCCCAGTCCCTTGCTTGCCTAAGCAGGAACTTAGTATGCTGAGCTATCTCACTGGCCCCAGATTTTGTTTCTTGGTCCACTCTCTCAGTTTGCTTCTTTTGATTTGTGAATTCAGGCCACTTACATCAGTGATTATTACTGACATTTGTTGGCTTATCCTTGTTATGTTATTTTCATGCTATGGTTTCCCTTTGTTTATTCTCTAATTGTTTGTTCTGCATGTTGGTTCCTTTCTGTTGTAGTCATTTTTCTTTCTTTCTAAGATATTTGTCAGTCTTCTTAATAGGGTTGGTTTGGCAGTCATGAATTTCTTCAGTTCTTCTTTGTCTTGAAAGTTTCTTATCTCTCAATTAAAATTGATACATAGTTTTGCAGGATACCTCATTCTAGGCTGGAAGTTGTTTTCTTCTTTCAGTACCAGAAATACTTCAAGCTCTTCTTGTCAGCAAGCTTCCCAGGATGGTGGGAGGGTGGGGTAGGCTCACCAAAGCTCCCACTGTCTGGTGTTCAACATGGCTTCCAAGAAGGTGAGGTAGGGGCAAACCTTAGCTCATCAAGGCTCCCCACTATGGAGAAGTGTGGGCTGAAGCTCTGCCAGCCTGCTCAGACAATGGAAAGGGAGGCAAGGTACAGCTCACCAGGGACCTGTAGCTGTCTTAGGCTCAGCCTGCCTTCTGTGGCAGTGGAAGTGAGTGGAACAGGGCTTACATGGGCTCTGTAGCTTTCAGGTCAGCCTGCCTTTCATGATGGTGGGCATGGTAGGTTGAAGTTCAGGAAGCCTTCCATGATGGGGCAAGACAGGATTCACCAGGTCTTCATAGCTGTCCAGGACTCAACCTGCCCTCTGCACCAGTGGGGAGGGCAATCCTAGTTGTTTACTTTTTAATATTTTCCCGCTTCTCACTTATTTCCCTCTTTCCATCTCTAAATCATTATTCCCAATTTTTCTTCTTGATATTCTTAATCTGAGCTCATGTTTGAGATTTATAAAGTGTGTTTTTATTGTGAGTATTTAATACTAAATATGGTACATCTTAAATTTTACTTTCCCTTCCCCTCTTTTTTCCCCTTGCCCTAAGTCTCATGGTCCCTTTCCCATTGACAAGAGACCTATCTCCTTTCTTTCTTTTTATCAGCCTTTATTTGGCTGTTTGTACTTCTCTTTACTCAAATGAATGATATATCATGCAGCATACCATAGAAAAGGAAAATGAAGAGAACAGGAGGAAGGCAAGAAGAAAATAAAATAAAATAGCTGGGGATATAGTTTAGTGGCATAAGTGCCTGCCTGGCAAATGCAAGGTCTTGAGTTTGATCCCTGGTACCACCAAAAATACAACAAAAAAAAACAAAAAACAAAAAAAAGTTGTGAAACTTTTTTTTTTGTGAAATTCTAAATGCTCCATTTACTTCTCATTTACTGCGTAAAGACAATATAGCACATCATTTTTGTCTCAGTAAGGAGTTTGCTTATTTAAACATGCCTTTTTCCTCATAAGATTAACCTATCATAAAAATATTTATCCTCCTATTAGCTACATCCAGTCTATAAATTTTAAAATATATAATTTCAGTCTATATGACTTTTGGTAGCCTGCAACAGAATCCCAGATCAAACTGGTTTAAACATAAAGCTATTTTTATTTCCTCACCTGGGAGACCAAAAGTAGAAAATATTCTGGGCCAAATAAAAAATCAATGTTTCTGCTCTTTCTCCACTAGGTTTTTGGTTCTGTGTGTGTGTGTGTGTGTGTGTGTGTGTGTGTGTGTGTGTGTTGCTAGAGATCACAGCCATGGCCTTGTACATGCAAGGCAAAAGCCCTATCACTGAGCCATATCCCCAGCCCTTGACTCATTCTTCACTGGAGATATGTTTGCATCACAGAATGATTTTTGTAATGGCAGAAGTATAGCTGCTGGCAATAGACATCTCTCCTTTGGCAAATTAAATGAGAGAGAAGGAAAACCTCTCTCTTATTCACACACACAAGGAACTTCCTTAAGACTTTAAGTGAGGGGCAGGCCAGATAGCTCAGTGGAGTAAAGTGCCTGCTTAGGCAGAGTGCAGTGGCTGAGGTTCAATCCCTTGCATCCATGCTGGCCTTACCACCAGGGTGTGCTGAAATGGCAATTGAGACTGGGCGTGGTGGTGCATGCCTGTAATCCCAG
>NW_004524624.1:13555224-13601182 GCF_000260255.1 Octodon degus | reverse complement strand
TATCACTTAATAACTCTAACATTTTCAGGAAAATGCCTAGAAGGAGAGGAGTTGTGGCAAATAGAAATTCTAGTTGCACTCTTTTGGAGAATCTCCATACTGATATCCATAGTGGTTTATACAAGTTCATATTCTTGTTAAAGTAGAAGTGTCCCTTTTCCCATGACACCCTTGAAAACATGTTACTTGATTTCTTGGTGATAGCTATTCTTTTTTTCTATTCATTTTTATTTTTAAAGAATATTAACTAATGATAGAGAAAAAAAACACCATTAGAAAGAATACAAGATTTCACTAAACAAAGTAATAGAAATCCAACAATGGTTGCTATATTACATGATGCTATCTTCAAATTAGTTGTTCAGATTCTGGAATAAAGTGAAATCTTAAATATTGTTTTAATTTGCATTTATTTAAAGGCAAGGGAGGTTGAATATGTTTTCATGTGTTTGTTGGCCATTTGTGCTTTTTCCGAGAAGTGTCCATTCATTTCCTTTTGTGTGTATTCTTTTGTTTATTTATTTATTTATTTATTTTGCAGTACCAGGGATTGAACTCAGGACCCTGCGCTTTCCAGGCAAGCGCTTATTCTACTGAGCTATCCCCCCAGCTCTCTTTTGTTTTAAAGATAAAAAATGATACAGAATTGAAATTAGCACTATCATAATGCATATTGTTATTCTCAAAATAGTTGCTGAGATTACCAGTTATAGGCATGTAAAATTGGTCAGACAATATAAGCATCCACTGTTTCTTTTAATGAATTAACAAATTAGCTGTACAATTATCTTAGCTACATACACACACACACACACACACACACACACACACACGATACCTATATATACAGGAAATAATTCAATGAATCAACAACTGGGATATCATCTTACTAAAAAGCTTTTGCACATCAAAAGAAATCATCAATAGAATGAAAAGACAGCACACAGAGTGGGAAAAGTTTTAGCCAGTTGTCCCTCTGACAAAGAAGATGTATTTAGAACATATAGAGAAATGAAAAATATCAAGCCCCCAAATTTAAAGAGCCAATCCAAAAATGGGCAACTGAGTCAGATGAAGAAATAAAAATGATAAATAAATATATATCAAAACATTCAACATTATTGGTCATCCAAGAGATGTGAATCAAAATAACACTGAGATTCCATCTCACTCTAGAGAGAATTGCTATCATCAAGAAATCAGCCAGTAACAAATGCCGGAGGGTCTATATGTAGAAAGGAAAGTTTCTCCACTACTGTGGGAGTGTAGTCTGTGGAAATCAGTATAGAGATTCTTTTTCAAAAAATCTAGGATTAGAGATCCCACTCAACCCAGCTATTCCCTTTTTAGGTATCTTCCCAGAAAAATGAAAAAAATACCATAGAAATGTATGTGCATCCATGTTTATAGCAGCACAATTCAGAATAGCTTAATCTTGGAAATAACTCAAATGTCTATCACTGGAGGAATGGATAAAAACATGCTGTTTTTTCAGACAATGGAATATTGCTCAGCCATAAAGAAAGATAAGCTTGAGACTTTCATAAGTAAATAGATGCATCTTGAGGCCATACTCATAAGTGAAATAAATTAGACTCACACATGTATTTCATTGTCTCCCTGGTAAGAGGAACTGAAAGAGTAAATGAGGTCTGAAATATACAATAAATTTTGTGAAATGGGAAAGAATTGTTCAAAATGGAAAAGAGAAACCAGGATGGGGGAGAGGGGAAAGAAAATAAGGAAAAAGGAAGAAAAACAAAATGCAAAATAGTTATACCAATAGTTACAATGATTAGCACATTGTGTCAAATTGAGGAGTTTAGAAATTTAACTCAGCTTGAAGCCAGGGTCTCCACTTTTGTAAACATCCTCATCCCGTGTAAGAGCAAGGCAGGAGGTAGTGTGGGTGCTCCTCGGCCCTGTAGGGGTAGCCTGCTTACAATACAATGGAAGAGAAGAGGCGTGTCCCTTTAGCTCTTGTCACTGTTTCTCTCTTCTGTCACCTTGAACTGCTGCCCCTGTTCCACACCACCTTGCCTTGGAGCCAGTTGCCTAAGAACTGAAACCTCTGCAAGTTGTGATCTAAGTAAATTTTTCCTTCCCTACTTTTGAATGTTGTGTATTTTTTTCTTAGCAATGAGAGAAGAGTAACCAAGACACTAGTTTCTCTTAGTTCATTGAAAACTTTGTGCTATATCATTTAGAAAAAATTTAAACCCATATGTTCTATGCTAATTAATAACTTCAAAGATAATAATATTCAATATATTAACTATTTTTATTCTTGTTACTTTCTTGTAAAATTTTATTTTTTCCATAAAATGAAAAGGGTCATATTTTAATGACAAGAAAATCAGGTTCTGTTGTACTTACTATTTGTCCTTATTTCCTGATGATTTTGCAGTAGATTTTAGTATTAAAACTCATGTAAAGTAGAGCAACTGAAAAGTGACTTAAAAGGAAAAAGATAAACAGGTAGAGACTAAGAGAAAGCACTGCAGAAACTTTGACATGAAAATTAAATTTTCCTTAATTTTCAGACTTTCAAATTCTTGGCTACATTCTGACAAACTTTCTTTACTTCAAGCTCATCATCTTGCTCTTCAGCTATGTGCTTTATACTATCTACCCAGTGAGTTGACCTTACTTGTTCTGATCTTTCTTTCCTTCTACTAACTTCAATTTTGGTTTATTTTAAATTTTCTAAGTCCTTGTTGTGCATCATTACGTTGTTACTTGAGTAGATGCTCATTTCTATAAACCCTCCGTTTGTTAAGTGTAGATGCTTATTACTATAAACCCTCATTTATACTGAATTAACTGTATGTCCAAATTTTAGTACTTATGTTTCCATTTTATTCAAGATATTTTTAATTTTTATTCTGATTTCTCCATTGACCAAGTGTTCATTCAAAAATTATTATTGTCTCCATATATTTGTATAATTTCTGAAATTTCTTATTGTTGTCTTTTAGCTTTATTCCACTATGAACATACAAAGTATAGGATATTATTTTAATTTTTAGGATTTGTTAAACTTTGTCTTGTGGCCTAACACATACGGTCTTTTCTAGGCTAAGTACTATGTGCTCCTAAAAGAATGGGTATTCTGCAGTAGCAATATAGAATGTAGGCTGATTTGTCTATGATTTAGTTTAAATCTGATAGAGTATTTTGTTGTTGGTGGTGTTTTTGTTGTTGTTAGTTTTTGCATGGGTGATTTGTCCATTAATGACAGTGTAGTGCATTGAAATCCCCCACTGTCTTAGTCACTTTTCTGTCATTGCTGAGACAAAATACCTGACACCCAAAGTTAAAGGGGGAAACTGTGAATCATATAGCTCACAGTTTGCACAGCCTTCCATCCATAATCATCTGGCTCTAAGCAGGGTATCTTCACAGAGAACAGTTCATGGCAGGCAGAAGGTAGCAAAGCAAAAGGCCCTTAATCACATCTTTCTGCCCCTTTTATACACTATCTGAGCTGGTGGGTTTAAGGCAATGCCAGACCAATCAGTGGACTTATTTGCTAATTTATACCCTTAAGCCCAGTATCATACCATGTATGAATCACACACTGTAGATCCAGCCATCTCTGAGACAGCCCAGCCATAACATCCACTATTATTATTTTGGAGCCTATCTCTTGGTTTAAGTCTAATAGTGTGTTTCATATAAGTCAATATCTGACATTAGGTGCATATGGATTTATAATCAGTAGGTCTTCATGTTGAATTGACATTTTATTCAATACATAGTGACCAATTTATCTCTTAAAATTTTGGTTTAAATTTTATTTTGTCAAATATATCTATTCCTGCTTGCCCTAGATTTTCATTTGTTTGAAAGTTTCAAACTTTACATCTTTGTTCTGAATATATCTTAATAGATAAGATGTGTTATAGGCAGAATATTTTTCAGTTTGGGGTTTTCTCCATTCCAACAACATGTATCTTTTAAATAGAGAATTTGGTTTGCTTCCATTTAGTATTATTACTAATACCGACTTACTCTTATCATTTGTTCATTCCCATTTTTCTAGTTTTTGCTACTTTTTTTCCTTTTTCTCTTTCTTATTCATCTTTGTCATTTGAGGGTTGATTGTAATGATAATGTCTAATACTGTTCTATTTTATTTTGTCAATCTCTTCTGGAATTTATATTTTAACACTTTAAAAATGGTAATTATCGGGGGCCTGGGCCTAGCTCAGTCCTTTAAGTGGCTGCTTCCACAAAGCTGTCAGCCTCAGGTGGCTGGAGTTCGAACCTCACAACTCTCCCGCTGGCCAAACGTGCCCGGAAGGCATGCAAGGAACAAAAAAAAAAAAATGGTAATTATCTTTCTTTCACTTCTGGTTGTAGGACTCAAGTAAGGCTGATCTGATGACCATAGAGCCCATCATTTTTTGTTTACCTCAGAAGGTCTTTTTCCTTCGTTTCTGAAGGACACCTTTGCTGGATTTAGTAATGTTGACTGGAGGTTTGCTCTTAGGACTTGGTATACTTCATTCCACCCCCTCTTTTCCTGTAGGGTTTCTTCTGAGAACTTTACTGTTAGTCAAATTAGGATACCCTTAAGTGTGACTTGACACATCTATTTTATAGAATTTAAGTCTTTGTCTTGTATATTTTTATACATTTACTACAATGTGTGATGGTAGAGAACCCAGACGTTGAGAGGCAGTGACAGAAAACAGAGCAATCTCTCTGGGCCACTCACATTCAGTCATGATGGTTGTTCATGCTCAGGCCTGGTGAAGGACTGGGATAGCAGGATGTAAATGAGATAGCAGCAGGAACTACAGTGCTCTGCTCCACAGCTTAAGTAACAATGCCTGCACAGCCTGAAGCCAGGCAAAATTCTCCTTAGGCACTCTTTTGGTTGTGTACACTAGAAGACAGGCTAACAGTTGAGTTTTCTCCATCCATATTCTTCAACTCTAGTGTCTGCCCAGGAGTGAATGGAAGGAAGACATGGATGCAGACAAAATTATTCCAAATCTAGGGCCAGGGTGACAAGCTAGGGCCATGGAGTTGCTCAAAGGCCCCTGAGCCTACCTCTTTGGTCAGGCACAATGGAGGTACTACCTGGTCATATTAATAACAGAATCCTGGCTACAGTACAAGGCACAAAAATGAAAAGAATCACATGGTTGCAAGCACTTAACCCTGGAAATGGTATGACTTCACATATGGCTAGCCATGACCTTGGACGCAAAGGAAAAGTGAACTGATCTCCTGATTTTCAAATGCAAAGTCCCTCCTTCCTTACTGTTTCAAGTCATCATGCCACCCATGTTTAAGTGTGCAAGGCCATTTTACCACAGGAGAGAGAGTGGGGGAGGGGTGCAATGACACAGCAGACTACAGAAGTTTCCACTTTCATCCCTGGTCATTTTCCCATGTTTCCCTTCCCTATGAAGATGAAAGTAGACTCCAACTTCTTGGGGTCCCACATCTGTACATTCGGTCCACTTTTATGGGCTAAGAAGACAGGGAGATTACATCCTTGGCATGAAGATTTAAAAAGCAGTTTATTTCTAAGAAAAAAATTCTAAATTTTAAGGATCTATTTTTCCTTCAGTTATGTTAAGAGTTTGCTAGAGCCAGACATGGTGACACATGCCTATAATCCCAGGCACCCTAAGAAGTTGAGGTAAGAGGGTCATAAATTTGAGCCCAAGCATGATAATTTAGCAATTTAGCAAAAACCTTAGAAAGCAAGCAGGAAGGGAGGCAGGAAGAGAAAGAAAACAAAGAGAAAGAAAGAAAAAAACAGAAAGGAAAGAAAAAAGAGGAAGGAAGGAAGGAAGGAAGGAAGGAAGGAAGGAAGGAAGAAGGAAGGAAAGGAAGGGAGACAAAGACAAAAAGGAAAAGAAACAAGAAAAAAATAGAGTTAGGGATGTAGCTCAGATTGAAGGCCCTACATCCATTCTGTAGTTTCCTACATACACATAAAAAGTTGGGACTCTTGTTTGTCCTTATCCAAGATTTACATTATCCCAGTTGTGGAGCTAAGGTGGCAGATGTTGGGGTATTTTTTTCTTTTTATGCTCTTGTCCTAGGTTTATGAATGTTAGGATGCTCTCATCTCTTTCACTTTCCAGTATTGTCCCATGGCCACTCCTACAAAAGGCAGCTTACACTTGTTGCTGCCTTCTTGTTTACACTTGTTGATTCTTAGAGGAAGAGGTGAATTGTGAGCATCTCCACTCAGCCATCTTGAGAATCAAAATTATTTCATTTTAATGAATGTAACATTTACAATCTAACTTTAGCTATAGTTCTGAAGGCTTCTGGATTTTTATTCTTTTCCTTGATATTCTTTGCTTTATTCTGTTTTCTACTTAAGGTCCCTAGTTGTGGCTTACTTTTAGTGTTGGATAGTTCTTGGTTGCATACTCATTTTAGTACTAAAATATCTACATTAGATTGCTATGTTTATTTTACAACTTGCTTGTTAGAGAAGTAGGATAGATTTTTAGGCTTGGAAGAACATGAGTTATTAGATTATGCTGGTACCTTATGTTCTGAGACAGAAAATTCTCTTTCCAGTTGGTATTACCAACTATAAATGCAGTGCTCTTCAAATTTGAATACTCTTACTTTCCACCCCAGCCTTGGAGAAACTATTTCTATTGTTCTCTGAAAAGTAGTTATAGATAAGAGCAAAATGCATGATTATTGTCAATTCCTCAGGATACTACTGCACACATATCAACTCTTTCCTGCTTGGAACACTCTTCCAGTGGTCTTATTCTACAATGTCCTACATTATGTCCTTTGAATTATGGATTGATTTTTCCTTCAGTTGTATTTGTCTCCTTTCCTTCAAGAAATTATCATCATCACTGACCAAATGAATATGTTTTATGGCCTAGTGGGACAATGGACTTATTAAAATATCTCAAATATTATTTAAGATTTAAGGCAAGAAGCTGCTGTCACAGGTATTCATTCCACCATTTGAAAATGGAAGTATGCATTCTCATGTGTTCTCAAGTTGTATAAAAAATACAAAATTAAAGCATCAATGGCAAAAGGTTTTAAACATAGTATTAGTAAATGAAAATCATATTGATGTTTATCTTACTCCATCTACATAATCATTAGCTACAATGAGTCATGATATAACCTAATATATGCTAGATGATATGTATATAAAGAAGTTGACAGCATGCAACTGTGCAAGGTGGAATTTCTTTATGTGGTAATAGACAGATCTTTCAGCATTGATATTTTTTCTTGCCAAACCTAAAGGTACAAGTAGCCACAGCCCATGAATCTAGGCTTTTCTGTTTTGATAGACTTGTACTGTTAAGGGCCTAGAATTAAGATGGCAATAAGAACCTTATAGCTCAGCAAAAGAGAAGTTATTTCCCTTCCTCATAAGGAAACAGAAGCTCAGTAAAGTTCAAATTCACAGGTTTACTTACAAAAAAACACAGAACTTGTAGGCTCAAAGTCTACCTAACCAAAGTCAAACACATTTTATTCATTGTTGTTCTGAAGTTAGCCTATTCTAATATAGCTCCAGAATAAAGTGATTACTCTCTCTTTTCTATAGTGTTTATATTCTACTAATTTCCATCAAAAAAAAAAATCTTGATCCTATGAGGTTGAACCATAGAAAAATGCAGATATGCACAAAATGTAGATATGAACAAAAATGGTCATGTATTAGTGACTGCATGTTTCTGCCTAACATGTTGTCTTTGTTTAACAGGGTGGGGAAAGTTTTATCCTTTAGAAACCAGGATTCTTTAGGAGATGCCATGAATTTCTCAGGACTCAACCTTAATAAATTTGCTTGAAATAGGCAGATCCCTTCCAGGAATGGATGCCAAGGTTTCTAATGGACAAATCAATTTACAACTAAGGTCGAAGGAGAATGAAGCAGTAGAAAGCTTAGCACAAAGCTGACAGATTTCCGGAACCAGTGGAAGTCATTTGCATGCTTCCTGTTTCCTCAGATAAAATGAATGTTTGAGACAATCCTATGTAGATCTCAATGATAAAGGACGTTCCTGCTGGCATCTAAGACACTTAATCCCCCATGTGTACCTTCAAGAGTCAACCTTATGAGTTAGGAACCAGAGCTGTGTTTACTCTTCAGGAACTGGTGAGCATTCATTAAATGCTCACCGAACTCAGGAACAATCATCCCAATTAGACTCAGTATTTTATTGAATGTCACATAAAATGATCTGCATTTTCTACAATGCTGTAAGAATGCACTAGGCCTGAAAGGCTCTCATTAAAAGCTACATTGTGATTGTCAGACTATCAGCTTCAAGGCTTGTAAAAAATACTGTCAAGATATGTAAATTAAGCTTCATCTCCAGAAAGATAAGATTATAAATTTGTTACATGGTCATATATGAGAAGAGTGGCACTCATTTTGACCTAGAAACTTGATCATTAAATGTGGGGACCAGTGCTAAGCATAAGAAACAGTATTCCATCTTAGTTTTTGTCAGTGATTTCCAAGCTGTGTCTGTGGTCTCAGAGTATATGGGCACATCTGTGTTTTCCTATTTATACCTTGGTCATATGTGTATCTCATACCTTTGCCTAATAATGTAAAAGTTCTTTATATATAGGCTTGAATATTCCAAAAAGCTAAGTTTTCCATTTCCTTAGAATTTTTCTTTCAGTATATGTCTTCTAATGACTAATGGTTTAATGGTCAACTAAATTAAATTTAATTTAAACCTATATGAAAGGGCAGGCAAGACAGCTCAGCAGACTAAGCACCTGCTTTGGCAAGTGCAGGGACCAGGATCAATCCCCGGTCCAGCATGCCATGCCGGCCCCACCCCTGTGGTACGCTGAGCTGGTGAATGAGTCCAGGTGTGGTGGTGCATGCCTGTAATGTCAGCACTGGGGAGGCTGAAAACAGAAGGATCACTATGAGTCCTAAATGCATAATGAGACCCTATACCAAATACATAAATGAAAAAATTAAAATTAAAAAATAAATCTATATGAATTAAAAGAATGATAATGTTGCACAATAGAAGCCAATTTTAAAAAATTCTTGACTATCACTATCATCCTAACATTCTAACTTTATTAAATAGACAAGAGTGCAAATTGAGAAATCTGAATATCAAATCTATCTGTAAGAATATTTAAACCATTGCTTTGTTTTATGTTTAAGATAGTGAATTATCTGTATTATTATTAGCACCATTACGCAGGAACATATTTAGTGACTATTAGAAATCTGGGGGCTGGGGAGATGGCTCACTAGAATAAGTGCTTGCCTGCCAAGTGCAAGGGCCTGAGTTCAACCCCCCGTTCCCCCAAAAAAAAAAAAAAAAAAAAGAAATCTGCTCAATTAAGAAAAAACACTTTGAGTTAACACACTGTGAGATTAAATAATTTATTATCATTTCTAAGATGAACACATATACTTAATACTCAGTTTTATGTGGAACTTTAAAAAAATAGTTTTAATACAGTATCAAAATTTACACAAGTATGTTTGTCAAATACCAGTGTCCCTTGAATTAGCTTCTGCAGAATCTGCTGCAGGCACAAAAACTTGCTTTAAACATCGCCAAGTGCAGGAATGCAACAACTTAAAGATGAACATTCTCCTATGAGAAAAGGTGTAAAGATAGCAATTTTCTTTTACAGAATAATAACATTTAAAAATATAACATTTAAAAAGAAACAGAGGCTTACACTGTAATCCAGTCAGTATAATTAGAGATAATCTTACAGTAAATTAATTCATAAACATTTTCTGAAAATAGAGGGCTAGTTTTTCATCACAATTACATTTCAAAAGAGCAAAGCAAAATTCTTTCATATTGTCCCACCACTGACAATTAATATACTGTGTAATGAACCTATTTCAAAAAGAACAAGAAGGAATATTTTCTGTGAATCAAATCTCAGTAATTTAGAAGACATCAGAAAACTGGGAATTGTTGCATCCCTACTTTTAAAATCTTAAACTACAGTAAAAACATAGCATTCTGTCACAGGCTTGTACATTCATACAAGAAACTATCATTGCATTAGATAAACACAAAATACCTATCATAGCATTTCCAATACACACATTCTAATATTATATGTATATACCAAAAATAAGGAAAAAAACTAAGCAAAGCTAGCACACCTCTTTTTCAAACTTCAAGCAATCTGAACAAGAACCTTTAATCTCAGTAATGAAGGACATGCGTTAGTTTCATAAAACATTAAACAGCTGCAGTAGGCAAAGAAAGCTTTATTCATAAATGCAGTGCAATATTTTAAAGTTTACATAAAGTTTATTAAATATACAGCATGTCTAGAAACTAAATTGTATAAATTAATATCTAACAGCTCTAATCACTTAGAAAAATTATATTTGCTTGTCTTTTAGTTGAAATTGATACACTGAATAACTGTGGAGGTTGATATGTCCCTAAGTGTTCCTCTATGAGTAACTCATCAAGATTAAAGAAAAGATACTTATTTTCAATAACTGAAATAAATGATACTCTCTGAATAAGCACTTTACAAAGTCTTGCTACTCTTCAAGCTGGTAATAGAATTTACGTGGTATTTTTAGCACCTCAAAAGTCAAAACAAAAGCCCAGAAACCATACCTCTTATATCTCAATTAATTATGAATCAGGAACTAATATATTCTTCAATGAAGCATAAGAGGCAATTGCCCAGCTCTCAACCCCAGGGAACTGGAAATCATCTCTTCATCTCTTCAGTACTACATGGTAAAAGTTTCCACCACTATATGGAACAAGTCAACTCTATCAAAACCACTGAATCGCTAATGGACACTTCCAACCATGCAGATTTCCCAATTATAATCTTAGATGTGGGAAGTTAAAACACTTTAGTTCTAATGAAAACACTGATACCAAATGGTGATTATTCAGCACTACCTTGTTGAGATTAACTGTTTTGGACATGGAAGTGAGACACAAGAGTATCAACATGATATCTAGAAGGTTTGGAGGAGATGTGTGCAGTGTACAGTCCATGTTATTCCAGCAGTCCAGGTCTGTGGAAACATATACTCTTTTATTTTTCTTCTTTTTTCCTTCTCTTTCCCTCTGGCAGTGGGGATGTCAAGTTTGAAAAAGAATGCTTCTCACATTGGTCCTTTGTACTGGTTTCCTGATAGATGCTGCCTAATTCCAGGACATGAACCGGCAGCATCTCCAAGTTTCCTCCACACAACCTTTTAAATAAAAGAAAAATAAAGAGTAAGCAATCTTGACTTCTTTTCAGAAAAGATTTGTGGGTTTTAAGGGGAAGCTATGAGAGAGGCAAAGATGTATACAGAGACAGGAGACAAAATATCCACATGAATGAATTCAGACACAAAATAAAACACAATGACAAGCTTCTGATCAAAAGAACCACTCTGCAGAGGGGACTACTACACCTTGGCAGCCACCAGGGGCTAAATGAAAGAATGATGTGCCAACCTACTCTAGTTACCTGAGTGGTCCTCAAATCTGGCTGCATATGAAGCACTTGGATTCATAAACAGAAACTTTCTGCTTTAGAAATTCTGATTTTATTGTCACGGGCAATTGTATTTCTTAGAAAGCTTCCTAAGTGATTCTAATGTGTAGACTGAATGAAGAGACCTTTAACAAGAATATTCTTATCTCCACATCACACATGAAATGTCTAATTCACCTAGGAAAATGAAGAAGTTTTTGGCCTCTAGCTATACAAACAATGAGCTGGTAGTCTTAAATCTGCTAATCAATCTCCCTAAATGTCTCTACAGAGTGAGGCCTACAGTGGTCACAAGTCTTAACTACTAAACAATTTTCTCATATTTGTAAAATAAAGCACCAGAATATAGAAAAAAATGTAAAAATAAATTTCAGAATCTTTGAAAGAGATACAACCTGTTAAATTACAACTTGTTAAAAACTGGGCTACTTCAGAGGGATGTTAAGAAAAGGTGAGATCAAGAACAATTTAAGTATAAACAAAAACTTTGGAAGTCACAAATGATATACCAATATACTAATAATGATTAGAATAGGTACACATGTGATGACAGCCATAACCCTCCCACACTGTTTCACTAGAACTATGTTAGATGAATTTCATAATAATTTATAATGCTCTATCATGAATTTAAGAAGCTGCCCATTAATTATTCAGATTGCAGTATTTTTAATTTGTGTTTTCCTTTTAAATAGAGATGGAAACTCCAGAGTAACCCAATATCATTCATAGCAATACATAGAATATAAGACTCTGTCTATCATCATTTCTAAGCCAAATGAGTTATTACGTCTTTTTCAGAAGACATCACCACATAGTAAAATGTCCTGGCGTACTCAAGGAGAGTTGCAATTATTGTCTTTGAATGTTTAGAAAAGAGTTTCATATCAATAAATAACTCAAATTAAACAAATCAAGTTAGAAAAGTCTCTTAATAAATTGACTAAAAAGGTACAAGTACTGAATCAAGAAGCCGAAAGTATGGCTGTTCACTTTCCAGTGTGTAAGTACAATTATGTCTATCCAGAATGTCAGAACAACTATTTTGGAGACAAGGTAGATATGAAGGCCTCAGATGGATCAGAGACCCTAAACATGGGTTAAAACTAAAAAATGCAACACCTCTCTTTAATTATTCAGATGTGGAACACAATGAGCATTCGTCAAGGTATTATAATATAATGAAAGAAAACTCTCTCAGAAGGCAGAATCTGAAATAAACCACTTATCCATAGTGAACACAGGAATAGGACTAAATAACTAGGAAACACAATAGCAGTGTGTTTGAGATTGTGAGTGAAATGACCAGTATTTCAACCACTGTCTGGAAATGCTATAAGAGCTAAATAGATAATCCCAAAATAAAAAAAATAGATTCTAAAGAAAGATAGATGTATTAATTTATTTTTTCAGTACCAGGGATTCAACTCGGGACCCTGTGCTTGCCAGGCAAGCACTTACTCCACTGAGCTATCTCCCCGACCCAACAGATGTATTAATTTTTAATGGGAAAGTTATTTATCTCTGAAAGAGATTAATTGCCTGAATGTTTACTAACATGGTGGTGCTATGAATACTAATCTTTTCACTGCATAGATGTCAATAACTTCTCTCCATAAGAAACACCAAGAAGTATGGAAAAACTTCATTACCCCAGATTCTATCTGAGTCTTATAACTGATCTTACATCAGGAGAAACTGTTACATCCCTGTGATACTATTATAAAAACATGCATTTGCTCCAATAGGAATGACAGCTTCATAATCTTCACTAGTTTCTAAGAAATTACTTATCTGTAAAACATCTTGTAATTTGTATATCTCTTTATTCTCCAATATTCACTGTGTACTTTTGATGGCTATAATTTCTAATGGTGAAGCCGATATTATTTTAAATCAACACTTCTTTTCTTTGACTTTAAATTATTTTCAAATATGTGTTCTTAAGAATTAGATCTAAAAATACCCCCCAAAGAATCAGATCTAAAGGGCCAGGGAGATAGCTCAGTAGAATTAAGTGCCTGCCTGGCAAGCACAGGGTCCTAAGTTCAATCCTTGGTACTGAAAAAAAAAAAAAGAATCAGATCTAAGCCAGTGTGCAATTTTTTCTCAAATTCTAGAAATTAAAAACAAAAGTACACCTTAGATACCTTAGGAAACTTTTAAAAGTTAACAGGAGGATAAGATTTTTGGGTTTCTCAAAGTATCCTGCATGATAAAAAAAAAAAAAACCCAACACTATATGGTGCCTTTTGAAACATTTTTGAAAATACAGTAAAATAACAAAATAAAGAAAAAGTTAATCAACATCCACTGTCGTAGTGGATTTCTTCTAAGACTAAAGAAATGAATTTTGTAAACATTGAGTTCTTTCATGAAGGAAGGGGGGAAAGCAGAAAAAGAGGGCAAAACCCAATTTTGGCATTTCTTTACAGAAATTCTGACATTAAATACAATGGAGACATGAACCTATATCTACAAGACAGGGTAGTTTTAATTTTATAGGAAAGAATTTGAAATTCTCCAGGTTTATTACAGTTTACAAACATGACAGATGTCCTCAAAGGTCTAAGTTTACTCTTTTTTTAAAAAAAAAATTATTTTATTTATATGTGTGTGTGTGTGTGTGTGTGTGTGTGTGTGTGTGTGTGGCCAGCTCAGCCCACCAGGGGGCGGGGCTGGCTGGCATGTGATGCTGGGTGATTGAACCGCGGTCCCTGTGCTTTGCTAAGCTTGTTCTAAGTAGGTGCCTTAGACCACTGAGCCATCTCACCAGCCCTAAGTTTACTCTTGACTTCAGTGTTCATTAGAAAAAAGGTTGAGCAAATAGCTTAATTTCTAAATCTTAATTCCTTAAAACATAAAATGTGAATGTTGGGTTTCGTATAGGGGTTCATATCAAATCTCTTGTTGTAAGATGTTTTAAAATATCAGATATTTAATTACAAAGGAGCTTCACACATTCCTCTTTGGAGACTCACCTCTGTGATCCCTTCTAGTTCTACACTTTGCATTATTTGCATTTTATTTCTTTTTAAAAATTTATTTTTATTTGTTTATTTGATACAGGGTCTTGCTATGCAGTTCCGATTCATAGTGATTCTTCTGTCTCAGCCTCCCCAGAGCTGAGGTTACATGTGTGCCCCATCATGCCCGGTTTCTGGGCCAGCACAGCATGCAGTGCTGGGGATCAAACTCAGGTCCTTGAGCATGCCAAGCAGGCACTTAGACCACTGAGCTATTTCCCCAGCCCTAAGTTTTATTGCTCATTCCAAAGTTTCACAAATTGTCTCTCAGGTATGTGGCTCAAAATTTTAAATGTATCAAAAGAAATTATTAAAATTGAAAATCTCTAGCACAAGTTGAAAAGCTACAACAGGTGAAAAGTATGTAAGTAGAAAATGGTGACATCTAGAACCAGTGACCTTTTAAAAACAGACAACAATCAATGTTCATGAAAGAAAACAGCTTGGTAAGGGTTGCAAAAGAAAAAGCAGCCACAACACAGGTAAGCAGGAAGCCAGCCCCACACCACCCCCAGCACATGTAAAAAATTCCAATAAACTTAGGCTACATTTACTGGGTTCTAGAAACATCTCGAGGAGGTGGATGAGGATATGAGAATATCTAGTCCTAATAGCTCTAAACCTAAGAGGTATTTCTAGAAGCACATTTTCTAGATTAATGGAGAAAAGAATATAAGGATAAAAGTATATTACAAAGCCAATTAAAATTAGCGCTTCTTATAACTAGTCCTTAAACCTGATTTCTTATCTTTAACAAATGGCTTCCTCTATGATATCCCATTTGGCTCTTTAAAGTCTCATAAACTATATTCTTGATTAAATGCTTTATCCCATGCATATTACTACAAATTTAAAATTTAGTGAAAATCCAAACCATGTTAATAATTACATTGGATAGATGCCATAAAAATATTATAATTTTTAAAATTTAAAAATTTTTCTCTCTACTTTATGAACAAACTGTCACTAATCTAACTATCCCTTAGCTTCCTGTCAGTCTCACCTCAACTACTCTGAGTTATGTTAACTAGTGAGAAGCCAAGAGAATTCTTTTCATGACATGAAGTATACATTTCATGTTTGAAGAACTAAGCAAATGTAACCTAGGAAGGCAGTGATATTTTCTAAGAATAATCACACATAAATCTTAAGTCTGCAATAGATTTTTAAACACTAAGTTTTAAATGTCTTACAAGTAAGAGACAAAGCTCATTTAATTTATCAAAATTAGCAACTTTTTTATAATAAATTAGAGAAGCTCACTGATCATTCTGAAATACAATTGACTTATTTTAATCTGATTTCTCATGTTATGGTCCTAGTGATTGAATCCAGGACCTCACACATGCTAGGTAAACATTATTATACCGAGTTACCGCCCCAGCCCTCTGATAGTGGGTTAATAAGCCTGCAATAAAAATATACTGAAGGCAAAAAACAAGGACAGTTTTGTGGGGTTTTTTTCTTCATATAGTAGAGGCATTTGGTTCACACTTTCAAAGGAGGTCTTAGAGCTGTAACTAAGCTATGATGAGACTTTCAACACAGAATATGAAATAAAGCGCATCAAACTTACATTGCACATTTCTCTGACTATAGCTTTTTCTGTCTCACTAAGGTCATGTTCATACTCTTTACCCTGTTGACGATCTATAGTTTCCTGAACATCCAAGACCTGGATTTGTTGAAAAAGAAAAGCAAATTTCACACAGGAAAAAAAAAAAACTTGTTAGTTATGATAAAACCATTAAGGAGCTCCATTTTTTAAAAACCTTTGTCTGCATATTAGAATGGATTAAAATACAGCAAAAATCTTTATAAAATAGTTTATTGTCCTGAAACCTATCTAAAATAAATTCTACTTGATTTCAAGCTGTCATTGAAAGAAACCCATTGTATCATTAGCAGTTGAGTTTACTAATGTCTAAAATAATTAGATACACTTAAAAGATAACCTAATGTTCTGAATCATTTGGAGACAGTCCATAATCATTTGGAGACAGTCCATAATTCTTGGTCTACTTTAATAGTGATCAATATAATTATATGCCAAACAGCCCAAATGATATGTAGATATAGCCATAGAAAAGATAAACAAAAAAAGACTATGAACATAGGACTGACTCACACATCTGGCCTGGATGTTCCTAGTGGCTACAAAAAGACTTTGGTGATTTCTCTTTGGTAGTAGCAAAGAAAAACACTGCCTCCTTACAATGGAAGCCTTTTGAGCAACACTTCATTTTTCATTAGTGAAATGTCCAGTTAAGAAATTCTTCAAACAGTTTTATAGGCCTATGTTTCCAAGTCTCTAAATTATCCCTAAATGCATTGAACCATTTCTTTAATAACATCAAAGTTTTCATATGGATAGGTTTTACAATACAAAGAGAAACAAAACTTTGGGTTTGAATTGTTTATTATTTTTTTCTTTATATCAATTTACCAACCAAACCAGCAAGGTAACATAAAATCTGTTTTTCCTAAATACTCCCAGAGAATCCATGCTGCACTGTATCACTGATAAATTCTTTGCTTCCATTTGGGCACGGTTAGTACGCATGGCTACATCTACAGGAGCACCAAAGAACAGGTGGGAAAATCATGCCAGATATATAGATCATAGCTGAAACTATTATGTAATCTTGTAATAAGTAGTCTAATTTACACATTATCTTACTGTTGATCTCAAACTCCTTACTAGATAGATAGCACTTGTCAAAGTCCTAATGACTCACCTCATACTGAACTCACATTTTTTACATACTTAGGGAAGTCGTTGACTGTGTGCACTACACAGTCAAGGAACAAAGAACCCCTTGAACAAGTTCATCTGCCCACAAATTTAATCTATCCTGGAGAAGTATACTTCACTTCAGTTAATTTCTACTAAATGAAATGAAGCATCAATGAGTAAAACAATCAAGAAGTTTAAAGTCAGAGAAATACAATGTCATGATGAAGGGACTCACTTTTCAGACTGATTTTTAACAGTTCCCTACAAACCATGACTACAGAGTTCATTAGAGCCATCAGAAAGTGAGAAACAGAGCCAGTGCACTGATTACTCTCTTTAGGGCAGAAAAGTCTTGCAGCACAACAAGCAGCCACTTTTCTGACCACCGAGCTCTTGTTAACATTCTCCAAAGACTGTGGTGCAGACTTCTGTTTTAGTACACAGCTAGCTGATGAAAGCAGACATATTTTATATTCAAAGGCCTCTAGTTGTCCAGTAATGATGCTTCAGCTGTTCACTGTCACTCATCTGCCAAACAAGCACATTAATATGCTCCGATTGTAACAATAGCATCCTCTCTTGAGAGAAAATTTAACATAAAAATTAGAGAAGGAATTCAGAAAAATTAAGGAGCCCTTTCCTTCCTTTGAGGCCATACTAATAGCTACTGCATTGAGAAATAAGGGAAAAGATTTCAATATGCTACTATGAATGTGCCAGTATATACCTACTATGTTGATAGTACTCAAATACCACTAAGCATCTAAAAAGGCAACAAGCTGAATTGTTTTCAATTGGGAGTAGCAAGGTAAGGTACTGCTTTCAGTTGTGCAGCACTAAAATGCTACAAAACTAAAGTTAATCTCTTTACAATTGCTAGGGCCTGACACATTTTCAGTTCATTCAAACGCTACTGCAGAGAGCAAAATGATCTTCAAGCAATAAGCCAGTTCCTACTAGGTGTAGGCCAGGGTCCCTCATGCCTTCCTATGCATTGCCCTCATTGTTCACTCTGTGAATGATCCCAACCAAGACGGGAACTCTCCCATGTATTGTTCATGGCGACAGCAGCAGATCTGCTCTTTCTCATCCAGTCAGTATGGGTGTGTAAAGAGAAAACTCAACTTTCTACAAGCTAAAGCAAACTCTATTGAGATGACTAAATCTTTGGCCAAAACTAAATCATTGCAAAAGCAAACATTTCAAGGTTATTATCTAATTATGTGTGTCATGGAAAGTGGAAGGTGTGACCTATTTCAACAGTGTACACCTTCAGTCTGATGATGAATCATGTAAGGTGAAGTAATTTTAACTAACGCTGGGTAACTTATGGAGCATAAACAGAACTGAAGCTGTCTGCCTACTTTTTCTAACTACTGGTTCAATCAAGACTTCATAGGAATGGTACCTATAGCCATATAATTATGTGTTTAATATATTTGAATTGATAAAATGTCAAGGTGGTATCTTAATTTTTAGATGATTTTTATTTCTGCATCAATTTCTTAAGTAAATATTTACATTACTAAATATTAATTTTACTTATGATGCTTACTTACTGATTTATCTAACTGGAAAGCTCCTTATTATTTACTTTTTATTTTATTTTATTTTTGTATCAGGGACTGAAATCAGAACCTTGCACTTGCCAAGCAGTCACTTAAGCCACTGAGCTATCTCCTCAGGCTTATTGTTTAAATATGATAAATTTTCCCAGTTTTAAGTTATTGTAAAATCTGAAGTAAAATTTTTAAAAATTAATTAACTTTATATTTTGAAACATATATCTATTTTCTAACTGCAGTTTGAAGACCTAATTTCCACTTACTACATGAAAAAGATTATTTATTTCAATGCCTTCTTTTCATTGATTTCCATGTTCTCAATTGCATTATAAAAGTAAAAATATGGCAGTCTTCATTTTTACAAACTATTAATTCTTTATACTTAAAGACATCCATGTTACAAACACTGCACATACAATAGCTATAACAATATTTTACACATATGAATATACATGCACAACAGACTTCAACTTTGATGCAGAGAGATATGAATCACATTACTCAAAACAAAATGATAAGTTTCAACCATAAGTACTCAAACCCATTGTTAGCTTAAAACTTGAAAATCGTACTTCAAAAATTAAGATTAAAAGTTTTACCATGAAGGGTAAAAAAATAAAGTATCTATGGTTAAAGCAAGACTGTGAGAACTACCGGACTACAGCAAACAAGTCACACACAACTGAAGTTCTGGATAAAGGGTTGCACACGGTTGGTTACCTTAAGAGAATGTACCACAGGTTCAGGCTGCTGAGAAGGTGTGGTATGTCCACTGAAGCTAGCTGGAGAGTTGGGTGAACTGTTACTCCCATCAGCCCCTGATGACAACCTAAAAGAACCCTTAGTAGAAAATCAACAACTTTGTTATTAAAACAAAAGTCGTTTATAACTACATAGATGTCATTCAATATTCAACTTCACTGCCAAGTGAGAATTAGTCATCTTGATACTTTGTTTCTAGCCTAGCCTAAAATGCTATCAACACTTTAAGTTGATATTGTTAACATTTCAAGTTAACATTGTTAACTTGAAGCACCTTTAACCAAGAGTCATTCATACACATGTCCTACACATGTCATCTCTGATATACCAAAGACACTAATGCCCTCCAGGGAATGGCCATTAAAAACCATTTCAAACATAATTTTGAAACTTAAAATACTCAAGAACAGGGAATTCATGAGTTACTCCCCAGCTGAGTTCAACATGCTTGCTCAGCAGGTCAGACACCACATTCTGTATGTCTCAGAAAATACAGGCATATAGCTTTTTTGCATTGGAGAAAGTGTTTCTTATAAACCCTTCTTTAGGGGAAACACCTATGGTACAGTATTTTCAGAAGAAATTTTACCAAATTCAATGTTTTCTTTCACAAATAATTCCCTTGTTTTCTAGCCTTAAGAAAAGGAAACTAAAATAGATGTAACTTTACATATCTTAAGTGATTCTTCAACACGATTGGTTGGAAATCAGAATCTGGGCATGATTAATTAGTCCTGTGTAAGTCACAGTATCTGTATAAGAACTGGGAATTTCTCCCTAGGGTTCTGCAGTTTTTAAAAAAAAAACAGTGCTTAGGAACAGTTATCCACTTTCCTAAAAAAAGCAGAAATGGGAATTTTTCCAAATCTCCTTCTAAACAGATCATTACCCTCAGAGAAAATGAAAAATTTAATTTTTGCCTATCAACAAACATACTGATTTTACCATATCTAATAGATCAGTCATTGCTCCATTTAAATTGGTGCCATCAATCAAATTCCCTCTGTAGGGGCCACCATCAGTGTATCCTATGTGAATTCATAAAAGAGAGATAGCAGTGGTTTGGGAAATTAAATTCCACAATCTCCAAAGGAGAGTTCTGATAATTTGGAATTTTTAGGGATGGGACACAAAAACTTATCAGTGCCTCAGCCATAGTGTGGGTTGTGTTTCCCGGTGCTGTTTACAGAGAAGTTAATGACTCACTGGTTTTTACAAATGATTCTTATTTATGCAATTTAATCTACCTTTCCGCTCCCCTATCACTTCTTCCTAGGACCTTGACAACTGCCCTGGCCTCCATGTAAACCTGTTAAGACTACTTTCCTTTTCCTGCTCAAAAAGTTGTACCAGGTCTTGTCCCCATTCACTCTAGTAAAAATAAAGAGAAAAAAATGAACTATAACATATAGGTAACTTCCTCAGCTTCTGTCTTCCAAGACTTAAGTTAAAAGGAGATAATGAAACAGGTCTGTCAAATATAAAAGCCCCACTCCTCTGGAAAGTGAAATTATAAAATCTATTAACCTATACTTAAAATTCAGATCAAATCAGACATAATAATTCCTGATACAAATAATAGAAGGCAAATTAGTTGAAGTTTAAAGGTGGTTAAGGGGCACATGCCCCCAAATTTTAGACAGCATCCTCCTCAGTAGCAATCAAATGGTTCCAAAGCTATGAAGCTATAATGGAAAGTCTTCTTCTAAATAACTCTGCTCCTCTGCTGTTCTCTTCCTTTCCTGGTACCAGCCTCAGGAACTCCTTTGATATTATAGAGTTCGCTTCATCTCCCATGAAGGATTCAGCATGCACAGTGCCATTTTTCTTCTAATGGGTGATCTAATCTGGCAGGTTAAGATCTTCCCATTGTGGGATTCCTTTCTGCCAGCTCATCCTTTCAAAATTTTTCTGCCCAGTTTTTCTGTTTCAAAGGATCTTTTTCCCCAAATTTGGGAAAATAAAAGAGAGGCATATTAATGTTGGTATAATTTTGCAATCTAAACTTGGATTAAGAATTAATAGCATTCTCACACTAAATCTTCTGGACTATTTAAACACTGTCAAGGCAAATCCTGTTCTGGGCATATCTTTTCAGAAACAAACACCCTTATAAAAGCACTTTCCTTAAGGGGAAAAAAAAGCCACATGGCCTATAGTATTCCACCAGAGTAGGGTAGAGGAGATGACATTTCTTTCTGAGCTTCAAGTTCAAATTAGCTTTGAACCATGGACTAGTAATCAATCAGAAAACGAGAATTCATGGGGCTTTTGGGGTTTTTGTTTGTTTGTTTTGATCTTTGAATCAAACTCAGCACCTTGCTCTTGCCAGGCTGGCATTGTGACACTGAGCTATATCACTGGCCCCTGAAGGTTCATGTTTTATGTGTTTTTTAAAAAAATATATGAAGCTATAAAGATGACTCAATACCTGGTAAAAGTCAGTAACAATATGATAGTCTTCAAGATTATAATATCAGAATCAAGCAACTCATTCTCTCTCATCTAGAACTATAAAAGATTAGCTTTCATTGTAATTAGTAGAATAAAACCAGTTGACCAATACATAGGCACTAATTAATTTTTAAAATATACTAGTGAGTGACAAGCTAGTGTAGAAATGATACTAAATAGTGCCTTGGAGCATATTTCAATAAAATTATGACCACTTATTTAAATGGTACTTGATTGGCTTAGAAGGGAGGGAATTTCAAAAAATAGAAAATCTTAAAACTGGAAAGCGATTCTTAGCCTGACTTGTTTTCAAGCTCCACATGAATACACAGGGTAGATACACAGTGCATGCACCGCGGCTCAGGCAGCAGTCAGTCGGAAAGGGGAGTGAGGAATTTCTGGGATGTCCTAGAGACATGTGACGGCGTTAGTTCATTTTTCAGAGCCAGTGATCTCTGACACTTCTTTTCATGAAAGGTCCAGGATACCTTCATTCATTTATTTCCATTTGGACTTGCTCAATATTCACCCTCACATTAAAGATGGAAAAAAACACTGCAGACCATAAATTTAAGAGGCAACATCTCTACCCCCAGCTTCCCTCCCCAGTTTTAGATAGGCAGCAACCTTATTCCATATAGGACTTTTCCTCTGTCCCCAAGTAAAACTTTTCCTCTAGCAACAGAAGCCACCTGGTTTGCACAGCAAATGCAGCCAGCTGACTTGTCTTCACTCACCGGGAGAGTGGGCAGGCATCGTCCTATTCCTCGGCACCCTTGCCACCACTGCCAGACCCGCCGGGCTCTGGGCCCCCAGCCTTTCTCCACATTTGAGCTGTTTCTAGTTGGAGGTTGCCTTCTATTCTGGGAGGCCTTATATTTGGAACAATATGGTACAATCACTCAGAAAAATACTGTTTCCCAAGTCTCAAGAAAGCAGACAAGAAGCTTAATGAGATGAACCACAATGACCACAATGGCAAGCTACAACATGCACCTACATCTAGGGAAAAAAATAAAAACAACAGTCTGAAGTCGTGTTTTTGTGCTCATACTGATTTCTTTTAGGTGTCTGGCAAAGGTATAACTACATTCTCAATCTAGCAAAAAATAGGTGATCAAGATAAAATTACAGAAAGAACTTGAGGCTATTTAAGCAACTTAATTTCATGGGCTTTACCTGTGAAAAATAAAAATAACATAAATCTTCCAAGTAATTAAACTGCTTAACTTCAGAATTTAACAAAAACTTTATAATTGGAATCACTGTGTTTTTTGTTAAGAAATGCAAGTACGATCTCCACATACACATATCTGAGAATACTCAGAAAAACTGACAATCGAATTTTTTAACAAAATTGCTGCACACTAAAGAGTATGTAATGAGACAAGAGGTCACTACTGCTTTAAACTATTTCACATAAGAAACCTAGATAATTATAAAATTTCTAACAACCAGTAAGCTTCCAAATTCCTCTACTTTTTGGAACTAGAGACAATTCAAATAAAATAGAAAATATGAAAAAAATCCTTCAATTTCAGCTTTTTCCTTGAACAAATTATATAATTCGATTAAAATAACCAGAAGCAAAATGTCCTATCTCAACATGGCTTCCTCTCGCTGAAAATTTCCACCAAGACTTTCGCTAAAGGAACTATGTCCCAAGGAAAGAGAAAACAATAAATGTTGAGGTTAATTTGGAGAAAGTAAAACTGCGAATGCAATTATTCCAAATCATACTGGTCAGATTTTCATTCCTCTTTATCTTTTGGCACCTGAAAACTAAACAGATGCACCCCAGTTTTCAATGAAGGAGGATGAGTGGAGAGTGTCCATCAACTGGGGCTCATAGAACTCTTCTTCTCAAGCTATGAAATTAGCATTACAGCCTATCAAATAAATCACAAGGACTCTTATTTTCACAGAAAAGTATACACGTGCACTGGGGTCACCAGGATTATTTCACTACAGCAACACTGACTTCAACCCTGCTGTTTGGTGGTTTCATATGTAAATGTGCAGTTTCTATCACAAAAGAATCATGCTCAACAGTTTATAGCATGGTCAGCAGATTAGCCTTCCACCTCCATTTGTGTAGCTCTGTTTCTGAGATGCGTATACTGAGTAATGTAAATTTTATATTTACTTTTACAAAAATGGAACTTTATCATCTGGATTTGGTTCTTTTCTATGATTTGTGTGTCTTTCACACCTTATACTTTTTTATTCAAAAACTGAATAAAATGTATAAGAATCCCCACTTTCATTTTTCCTTAATGCCTTTCTAATCTAACAAAAGCTGCTGTCCTACCTGGCCTAAAAGTTATAACCATTTAGAAGTCACACAGGGCTGGTGAGATAGCTCAGTAGTATAAAGCTCCTGCTTAGGCAAGCTTATGCAGGTGCAGAGGACCGCAGTCTGATCCCTGGCACCACATGCCACACCACCCCTGCCTTCAGGATGGGCAGAAAAAAAAAGCCATACAGATACTACATAAAGAAAGCACAATATTTCCTATTTTCAGAAAGTACATACTACAAAAATAATAGCTATACATTTAAGTCTTATTCAAGCTTCCATAGTAATGACATAGTATTAAACTCTCTTATGAAAATGACTTTTTGTTTTCTGAGAAATTTTGCTTTGCCTGTTTTCTTTTCCTGCAGTTTCCTAAAATTTGTAAGAAAGAAGGATCCTACCAGTCCCACAGAAATCTGCATACTTGTTAGCTACTTTACATACAAATTAATAATATAGCTGGCAAATTATGTTAGATACTAAGATTGGTCTACCTTAAATGCTAATAGTAATGCTCCGCAGTAAAGACTGTGAGACGCAAGTGATAGCTTACTAGTGGTTAGTGCATATTAGGGAAATAAAAAATTCTAATGCCACAAACAAACGCCCTTGACCAAGGAACAAAAGTATCCCTTAAAATATATTAGTACTTCTAAACCGTTTATGAAGGGACTGCAAGATCCTCCACAACAGCTGAAATTTCGTACACTTTCTATTATTGTCATTAAAATACTTGACCTCTCCTTCAGATTAAGGGAAGAAAAATAAAGCTATTCAAAAGTTAAAAGATCATCTAAACAAACTGAAAGTGTATTATTTATTTTCTGACAGAGTAAAATTATTATAATGAATTTAAGGCAATCTGGTGAGATGAATGGAAAGTATTGTCATTAAGTTGTCCTTTTTGGTGTTTATTATTGTGTTTCAGTATGACTATTTTTAGTAAAATTACTTTAATTAACAGTCTAAGGTTTCCATTCTCTTGATTTATATTATAGAGTTTTAAAAAAACTATCTTTTTAATGTTGCTGTTACATATGTACCAAAATAAAAAATAGTCTTACATTTTAAGTATTTTTCCTAAGATTTGCAAACAAAAAGATGTATGTACTTTGGAAACCAGAGTGAACACAGATCTTCTTCAGCAAAAGTACCTTCATATTGTTTTCCTATGAGATCCATATAAGTTTTCTCTCCCAAGTAAGAAGATTACACTAAGCACTATCGTAATGCATGAATCTCTACACAGGGTGGCTATGGGTCACATCCAGCCCAGCCTGTTTTCAGCCTGAGTTTTGTGTTCTTTATAGGCAAGAACAATCACTAACAGAACAATCTTCAGAACAGAACAAAAGATACCGGAAATGCCGACATTTGTACCCTCCTTCCTTCAACACTATTTTTCATGAGCTAGTTGCAACAACCACCCAACTTCACAGGGACAAAAGTAACAGTCATATAAACAGAGTCATTGCCTCAGAAAATACAATAATACTTCAATAATCTGGCTGCCGAAATGCGATTTTTGAATTTTATAAAATTATTCAAATTTCAGATGTTATCTTACAAAATTATTATCTATAATTATGGAGCATAAGTCAAAAAGGAAAAGTATACACTTGCCCACACTTTAGGTAGGCAAGCAGTGGGGAAAAGTCAAGAATTAAAAATTGTTGAGTCCCTTTGAAAGTTTCAACATATAGGGCCAGCCAGATAGCTCAGTAGATTAAAGTGCCTGCTTAGGCAGCCACAGCTACCGGGGTTCAGTCCCGGGCACCACAAGCCATGTCAGCCCTGCCCCTGGTGTGCTGAGATGGTGAATAAGACTGGGTGTGGCAGCACATGCCTATAATCCCAACACTTGGGAGGCTGAAAATAGAAGGATCACTACTAGTCTGATCTACATAGTGAGACTCTGTAGCCCCTGTACTAAATACATAAAAAAGTTTCAATATAATATACTATAGTCAATTGTTTTTATGCTCTACAATCCCTATAAATGGGGATATTGTGGGTATTTTGTGGGGAAAAAAAGGCACTTCTGAAATTTGTGAGGAAACAAGAAGTGAAAATCCAGTCTTGGGAGAGAGCCAAAGGGGCTAATCCAGGTCGCACTCTGTAATCACCAGGCAAACCAAAAATGCAAAGATTCCTCTTGGAAGACTGATGGAAAGATCCACCAAGAATGAACTTTTCATTGCAAACCTCAGTAATAAAATATGGAAAGCATAAAGTAATGACTTTTTAAGTTAATAGGAATAGTTAGCACTCACTCTGACTTGGAAATTTGTACCTTGCTGCTTTTGATAGGAAGAAAAGATGGGGAAACAAATTTTCACATGGAATTTTCACAAGCCACAGTCTTTGGTCTGCAGACCATAGAGGGTCACAGTTTGGAGGGTCTTCCAAATTTCTCTGTCCTGATGGGAATCCAATACTACAACAATAACATTTCCCCTCCCAGTTATGACTATTCTAATGATAAATAGCCTCATCTATTTAAGGAAATACAGGATCTTTAAGACCTAACAGTTTCAAAAAATTAAAAAAATAAAAATAAAAAACCTAGCAGTCTCCTTTTCCTTGCTCTCAAAGGCTTATATATGTAAATAAAGAAAACAAAAACTAATTTTATAAAAAATTTGAAACATTTTTACATAGTTGTGTTTCTGTTCTCAAATTTGAATGAATTCAATTCTTCATAGGCATAATGGAAAACACTTTAAAATATCCAACATTATATATTATGTAAAACATACAAGTCTCATAAGGGTGATCACTAGGTGACAATTTTTCCTGAGAGTAATTGTGTTTTCAAAATACTTCGCAACAATGAAAGAGGACTTCAACCATCCCTAAGCTTCTTAAAGAATGTGTGTTTGTGTGTGTGCATATGTGCATACTTGTGTGTCTATCTGTCTATCCACATATATTTCCAACTGAGAAAACTATACTCAATAAAATGATACAATATCCTATAAATGTAGGTTTACCATTTGGTGTAAATTGTGTGAAATGCATTTGTAACGCATTTTAAAGCCTCATCTTGTTCTTTCTAGGAAGCCAGCTATCGAAGCCTGAAGATTGATTAGCTAAAGTGGTTTCCTGTTACTTAAATATGTTTAATTTTTTATAAGCCCTGAAGCTTGGTCAAACTACCATACAGTGCCTCATACCTCATCAGAACACATTTCTAGTTTAAGATGAGGGAATAAATTCAGTCTTTTCTTATTACAGGAAAAAAAATAGATGCTTCATTTAATTTTATAAGGAAAACACAATTTTGTTCAGCTCGGTCATTCTCTATTCTGACATACTGTAAAACTGCTCTAGCACACAAATAGAAGCTCAGGTTGTGAGAAGAGACTTTAAAGGTCACTTTGGCAAACCATCCACCAGATTCCTGTGCATGGATTTGGATGTGCTGGACTTTCTACTTTGTAATCATGTTTTTAGTTGGTTGCAGTCACAGTCCATCTTTCACGTAAATTAACTATAAGATCTATGCAATAATGGCTTAAATATTAAAAAGATAAATTTACTGACTAAACAAACTTTTAAAATTTGTCAAGCATAAAAGACAATCATATGCAAATAAATATAATTCCAATAAATTTTTTGAAAGAGAAATATAGTGAGTTCAAATTATAGATTCTAAAGTAATGTAGATTGAATTCTTAATCTGTCACTTATGAACTTCACTTTTGAGTTTGCTCATCTATAAAATACAGATAATAATGGTACAATGGTACAACCCTCTATAATTTTAGCACTTTTAAGAAAAAGATTTCTCAAAGCATCATCTGGCTTCTATAAGTATAAAATATTTTCTGTCATTATCATGAATATTTTTGTTTTGCTTACCAACATATTTCATAATATTTCATAATTTACTTTCACATGCTTATTGGATATAGCAGCAGTTCTCAACCAGGGGTAATTTGTTTCCCCAGGAGGTACATTTGGTAAAAATATCTACAAACATTTCCAGTTTTTAAAGCTGAGCAGCCTCTACCAGAATTTTTTTTTGGGGGGGGTAGGTCAGATGCCAAGGATGCTGTGAAAATTTGTATTGCACCTGGACAGTCACCTCAAGAGAAAGAATTTTCCAGCTTAAATGTTAATGTTGCTGAAGTTGAGAAATGGATTTAGGAATAGAAAACTGTCCTGGAAAACGTCAAGGTAATACATCTTGTAGATGCTTCATGTGAGAAGTTGCACAGGAGCTTCAAACAACTTAAAGAAAACTCCATCAGCTTTGGCCCTCACGTGGCTTAAGTACAAAGGAATCCATGTTACCATCCATCAATAAGTTGTTTTTTCTAACAAGTTGAATAAAATTTAAAAGACTCCAACATCCCACTGTGTCAGCAATACTACAAGAGAAAAAGGAAAGTAAGGCCATGGTACAAAGGATGATGAATCCAAGAGCAAAGAGATAACAGCAAGCCGCAGCCCCTGATGACACTGAGAAAGCAATCCACATCGGAGTGAAACTGACCAAAGGTGCTCTGTGAACACTATGGAAGAAAGCTAAGCTTCCTTAACTACACACCAGGCAAAACTTCTGCACTTAGCTTAATCAGTCACATTAGGAAAGAATAAAATTTCCAGCAAATAGAAGTGATCACCCTGATACACAGAACAACACCTTGTTGCCAAGGACAGCAGTGTGCCACATGCAGAGAAATCAGAGAGAAATCTGTGCATAACAGAGACCACTCTCCTCTACCCATGGCTAAGGGATGTGGTCTGCGTACGTGTTTGTCTCCTGGGCAGAGACATCTTGTGAACATATATTAGTCCTGATGGCCTCGATCACTACATTCCTGCTACATGCCAGGACTGTCCTACACACTGTCAATGAGAGTATTCAGTCTTGGCAACATGCGCTCCCACTGCACATGAACACCTTCGATGGCTGAACATAAAAGATACTGTATACGGAATCGAATAGCACAATAGCAAGGAAAAAAGCTAGTTAAAAAAATAGGCAAGCAGCTGAGCAGACATTTCTCAAAAGATGACTTATAATGTCAGCAGGAAACAATACTCAGGATCACTTCCCTTAGGAAAATGCAAATCAAAAGTACAATGAGATACCATGTCACTCCAGTTATTCAAGGATACTATTGAAAAAGAAAAAGGTGAATACTGTCAAGAGTTCACAAAAAGAGGAACTCATATACTGTTAGTAGAAATGTAAATTAAGAAAGCCATTTTGAGAACTAAAAACAGAACTGTAAATTCTAGCAACATCACCACTAGGCATATATTCAAAGGAAATGAAATCAGTACGTTAAGACATTCGCACTTCATTGTAACATTAGTCACAATAGCTGACAATGGAAACACACTAGGTATCCATCAGTGAGTGGATAGAGAAAGTCACACACACACACACACACACACACACACACACACTACGTACTATATAAACATAAAGGATGAAATTGCCATTTGTGACAACATGGAGGAATCTGAGAATATTATGCTAAGTGAAACATACCAGGAGAGACAGACAAACAATTCTGTGATGGTCCCTTATTAGGCAAGTCTATATAATTTAAATAAAGTCTAAACTTTCATTTTTTCTTAGACATTTATTATCTGAACAAAACAAGTTCACAATGAAATTCTGAACCATCTCCATTGATTTTCAAAGCAAAAGTAAAGCTCAAATAACTGAAATGATCACTAGGAGTGATTAATAGAAGTAGAAATAAATTTTATCAAGAAAACATCTAAAATGTGTTTTAATTCCCAATAAAAATGCTGTGAATCCTCATACATCAAGTGTAAAAGTCTTTTTAAATATCATCTGAGACGATATTGTTCTCGACTTCATTAAGCATAACCTCTAAGTTTCCAGGCAATTCTAGCTAAGGAAATGTAAAAAGTACTATGTATTCATTCACCTGTCATTCCTTATGCCAAATGCTGGACAGTAATGGATACTTCTAAGGAGTCACAGTAGAGGTGGAATGGAGCTTTCATTTAGAAAACTTAAATCTTAGACTGATGACACACCCACAGAAACACAGCTAATTCAGAACAAAAGGACACTTGGATGCAAAATACAGAGCAGCAAGAGGTGAGGCATAGGAGTCAGATGACTGAGAACCTTCTATGCCTTATGAAGGATTTGAAATATATTCTACATAGAGCTATGAACTGTAACAGAAAATGATTTGCTCTTTATACATTGATCTAGTAATACTGTAGAGAATGAAGGGGTGAGATAAGAGTATCTGGGATGAAGTTCCAACTAGGAGATTAACAAAGTAAGTTTCAGTTAAAAAAAAAAATGACCTTACACTGGAGACCAGAAGAAGGAATAAAAAGGATGACACTGACAGGTTAAAGGGCTGGACACCAGGACTGTTAATTTCTATCTGAATATAAGCAATGAGGTGGAAGTGAATCTAAAGAGGCTCCTAGCTTCCTGGCAGGGTAACTGCCACAGGGTTTTGCCATCAACCAGATTTGGACATGCCATGAAAGGAAGCATATCTCATTCCTTCCTTGTGTTTTTAATGTCAAGATCAAAGAGATTTTTAACTATGCAAAACCCTGAAGCAGTCTTAGTCACATTTATGCTGCAAACAGTTTTCTTTCTTTCTTTTTTTTTTTTTAAACGTATTTAGTATAAGGCCTACAGAGTCTATGTAGATTGGACTTGTAGTGATTCAGCCTTCCAAGTGCTGGGATTACAGGCACACGCCACAACGCCCAGTCTCAATCACCATCTCAGAGCACCCTGGGGATGGGGCTGGCATGGTAGTTTTCTTGTAATATATAAGTTTGGAAAATATACAAATCATAAATGATAACTTCACACAATGTTCACTATACTGAAGATGAAAATGTCTGATTCAACACTGCAATGTTCTTGGAAGAAAAAAAAATTATTTTGAAATATCCTTATTCTGAATGTAATCCCCAGGAAAAAATTTAAAATGAAAGTAATTACAGAAGTGTGGCAGGATGCCTTTTTAATCAGAGTTACAGAAGGCAACATTTAGGAAGAGAAGCTGCACTGTGTTGACTGGGCTAAAACAGCACACATCTTGTACCGCCCTGAAACACTGTGAAGCCAGAGCAGCCACAAACAATAATAAAGAAGGCCTGACAGAAACAGCTGTTAAACAATAGGAAACGGAGACTACTGCATCTTCTAACTACACTTACATACATCTTGCTTCTAGGTGATGGGTTATGTGTTTAACTTACCTGTTTTAAAAACATGCAACTTCTAAGGAGAAACACTAAAATGTCTATAATAAGAGAGAACGATACATCTAAATTGTGATCTGATCAAGTAAACATTAAATGGTACAAAGTTCTGGCATTGTTGCTGAAACAAATATATGTGAATGCCTTTACCTGTTGGGTTTATTTAAAGGAATAACAAAAGGAGGACAAAGAAGAGGGAGGGATAAGAGGAGGAGGGGGATATAAATAGTAGGAGGAAGAATATAAGAGTAGAGAGTAGGTAGAAGAGGGGATAGAAGGAGAGGGGATAGGAAGAGGAAGAGGAGAACTGGAGGAGGAGGAAGGGGATAAGAAGAGGAGTGGGTAGGAAGAAGGGGGAGGAGGAGAAGGAAGAAAAGGCACGAGTAGGACACAGAATACAAGGGCGAGGAATTGAATTACCAGGATGCATACACAAGAAAAAAGAGCAATGCTAATTAATATTGCATTTGACTACAGAGCACAGCCCATTAATAACTGTGTTAAACACCTCAGCATGGCATCAGAGGCCAGGAGAACACACGCAGAGCTAGAGACCTAGGAACTAAAGAGCTATTTAGCATACTTGTTGGGTTGATATGAAATATTAGATTGTAAGGTGGTATTTTCTGTGCTGGTACGATCAAGACAGAGGTCAATGAAGAAGCAGAAAAAATTTAACTTCACACAAGGGTAGCTACCATAACAGGTATCAGTAAGCTGTTGTTACTAGTGTAAGTACAGTTGTAAGTACACTATATATCCACAACAGTAAGTATAGTTGTTGCTAGATTATAATTCCAACCATGCCATCTATTGCAGGCTTCATGTTAGAGTGTTAACAATAATTTTATGCTTATAGATACATGTAATATAAGAGTGGCCAAAAATGAATTGAGGCAATGAAGCCTATGCCTACTTAATCAAAATAAAACTGCTGACAGAGAAGAATGAAACTGGCCATCAATGAGAACATTGCAAGCACACAGAAGTTCTCTTTGGTTGTTACTTCCTTAGAGAGGTATTTTCTAACCCCACATATAATTCTCTCTCACTGTGGGTGTACTACAATTATTTACCCTGATTTTGTTTTCTTTATTGTAATTACCACCTCCAGGTACTACAAATGCATGGTTTTTAAAATAATCCATGTATTAAATAATAAGCAACAGGAGGTTAGATTGAACCTTTCTTATTCAAGACCATATTCTTCTTGCCTAAAACAGTATCTGTGCATAAGAAATGCTCAAAAAAATTCAGAGATGAAAGATGGAATGAATGATCTTAAGTGACCTACAGAAATCCTGTTTATATTTGTTAAGAGTTTTTTGGATATACTAAGAAAAGTAACAATGCCCACTAATCACCTGCCTTTCCCTCTTTGTCCCTGTACCAATGTAATAATAAATACCAAAATTTCTCATGTCAAATAGCAAGATCTATGTGACATTCTAAAGATAAAAGACAGCATAGATGACTAAATAGAAATAATTTCACCTTCCTCTCTATACAAATTTTGGCCACATGTTAATGTCACAAACCAAAACTATCTGGTTAAAAACATTTTATTCTTTTCTGACATTTTTTGGTGAAAGACCTAAAAGAAATCAGATGGCCAAAATTCTAAAGGCATTACCTAAGTAAAGTTAACCCTGAACAGCCACATTTTTTCTGAAAAGTTGACTGAAAAAGTTCTGGGAAGAAGGGCCTGGGAGATGGCTCAGTGGAATAAGTGCTTCCCTGGCAAGTTCAAGGCCTGAGTTCAATCCCCGGTTTGGCAAAAAAAAAAAAAAAAGTTCTGGAAAGGAACATTGTGAAGTTTTTAAGACAGCCATATTTTAAAGAGAAACTTCTAAGGATTAGAATTTTTACAGTAGTAGTATCGTAGAGAATAGATCAACCAGTAGGTTTGCCAAGGCAGTCGGAGATATACAGGAAAAAGTGGAAAGAATATTTTTCTAACTCAAGAGAAAAGTAACCCAGAGAATAATGAGCTGCACAAGCCACTGGCTGCCCAACCCTCAGCAAGCCACTGTCCTCATTGCGAGCCTGGAGAAGCCAATCAATTAGCTTCACGCGGTGGCTGTGAAAGGTGGCTAATAGCCCTGATGGCAAAGCACTTGGGAACACTAAGTACTGCAAAGAGGTGTGATCTTTGCCAGGTTGCCATCAGTTACCATCAAAGCCTCAGGAGTGCAGCTGGCTAATCTTTCGAGTTTTAATTTGTAAATAATCATTGTATTTACTTATGGGGTACAATGTGAAGAGGAAACTGCCTGATCTTTTTAAACTGTCCCTTTGCCTTTGCCTCTTCTGATATCCTGGTGACAGAAACAAGTAAAGAACTACCCTTCTCACTTCACTCCACGTCTCTGGCTGAGCCACAGAGCGGTGCTGGAGACCTGCTGTCCTGTGTTTTACCCTGCTGGTCCTCAGGGCTCACAGGTTCTGCTCTGGGAACTGAAGGTGCATCAGCAGCCACTGAAGGCTTTTTCTGTTCCTCATAAGCACACAAAGCACAAATATCAGAAGCCACACACATGACAAAGATCATGGGAAGAGAGAATATGCATGTGTATGACCTTAAAAATGCAAAATTCACCTTAATTTCTACCAATGATCTGTTGATTTTCCATTTCTCCTTCAAATGTCCACAATTAAAGGAAATGAAAAATTAATCAATTTCAGACTTCCTTAGAAAGAATTTTCCTCACAAACTGTTAAGCATAGATTTTGAAATTCTCTTAATCTGTGAAGGGATGCAGAGAAACCCACAATTTTTCAAGCTGCCATGCACATGATATCTGCTTTAGAGACAAGCCTGTCCACTGTTATTTTTCTAGCATATCTCTAAAACATTCAAGACTAGCTAAGACATAAAATTAATAAACCCAACGCTCACTGAAATATAGCTACAGTCACCATGGACAGGAATTTTAGAAAAATATGTATTTCCCAGTCATCTGTACCACAACAACCATCTTTTCTATATAAAAGGGTCTTTTTTTTTTTTCAAGTCAAATGCAACCATCTGGATCTCCAAAAATTTTTCATCCAAAACTACTTCCCTAGTTTAATCGCAGCACATTTACAATCCCAATATTGACAACTTAGGGCGTGTTTGGGACTAAAAAGACAAAGAAACTCAAAGTAATGAAAACATAGATAGCAAACATTTATTGAAAAGGGTATGTGTATACTCTTTACAATTGGAGATGAACTGATTAAATTATCTTTTTTTTCTTCTTCTGTATTTTAGGGAAGGATCTACAGAGCATTCAGGGTCTCACTACTAGATCAGACTCCTAGTGATCCACCTGTTCACAGCCTCTGAAGAGCTGGGATTACAGGCACATGCCACCATGCTGTCTCAATGGCCATCTCAGTGTGCCCCAGGGGCGGGGCCAGCATGGCAGGCCCTGGGATCTAACCCTGGCTGCTGCCCTCTGTCTAAGCAAGTGCTTTATTCTGCTGTGCTATCAGTCCAGCTCTTTTCATTCACTACTGTAAGCCTAGACCCATGGGGTTCTAATTTGTAGCCTGTCTGAACCGACTCTGGCTCAGCACGGACTGCTCTGGTGATGTCCTCGCCATTTCCATGGTTCCTACACTCAGAACTCTCCAGTATTCCTTCTCTCAGCTAAGAAAACTCCCTCGTCCTTATGGGGTTCTACCTTGCTCCAAATCCATGGGGGGAAAGACTTCTTTGGCCCAGGGTTCTAAGTTTATCTCAGAAAATGGAAAGCAATAACCACTATTGGTCAAGAGGCAGTCTTTTCAAAATTGTTCCTTTCAAGTCACTCCATTTGTGTGCACATGATCCACTTCTTCCCTCTGGGAGAAGCCTTGTCAGCATACTCTATGATACTTCATGAAAATCAACTCACCTGTGGTACTGACTGTTCTAGAAATGCTTAGATGAGACACACAAATAATGCAGCCCTTGTCTGGAATTTTTATCTTGTTTAAGATTTTTATAACTTCTATTAAATAGGCTCGATATGAAAAGAACTTTATAAAGAAGAGAAAAAAAAGAGAGAGTTAACCTCCTGAAAGTCCTTGGATTATTTTTGTTAGTTTTATTTACCTACTTATAATTAGGTAGCAGTTGTATTCTCAAAAAGATTGGAGAGATAACTGTACAGATTACAGAAGAAATATACATCTGACTCAAATGTAGTACAGCAAGAATAAAGGGATTGGTGCCATCTTCCCATAACATAAAATGCCTCTTATTTACTACAGAACAACATGCAAAGGAGGAGTTCTAATGTTTGAATGATAACGAAAACTAATAAACTCAGGACCAGATGGAAGCATTTTGGACTGATAAAAAGCTGGCTCTAGAAGAGGAGCCTTTTTAATAGCCAACATACATCAGCTATTTTGACACCCGACACAGGTGGGTCTTAATGTCTAAGGCAGATAATTTTTTATTTAAACATTTTCATATGCTAGGAAATTTAATATCCGCAACAATGAGATCTCAGATGTACAAAACATAAAATGGGCACTCAGAAATAAATCACAGCCCAGTAAATTTGATCACAAGTAAAAAGTCATGTGCAAGTGATGGATCCTTAGACTTTTAATTACCCTGTAAGTAATGAGTGCCAAAATTAATAGAAGCTCCAGTTAGAATATGAATGACAACTTTCTGATCAAAATTGCTTTTCAGACAAAAACAGCTTTAGCTACTTTGCATTTTTTTGCAACTTTGTGTGTATTCTTTTGTTTGAAATAAGCCTCATTCACTTTCTGTTTCTGTTTTCCCCTCAGTCATACTTTACTACATGTTTCCTTAGCCATTAAAACAAACTTCAGGCAATAAGATCTACACATGGTAACATAATTGGCAATGGCAGCTCAGGGTCTTTGCCACTTGGAAAGGAATTGGAGAAGCTTAAGGCTGGGCTTTCTAAATGGTCTCTTGTGAAGACAGCGGCTCCTGTGCACTCACAGCTGGTTTTTAGCAGCGAGGGTTGTCTTGGTTAGGGAAACCAGTTACATTAAGCCTTTGACATTTTGGAGAGCACATAAAATCTGCTGGCCCTCAACTATCATGCACTTCAAGATGTATCTGGTTCAGGATCTCAATAATGACAAGTTTATCAAAATAAAGCACAAGACTGCAGTAAAACATCTTTCAGTTCTACATAAATTATGGCTATAAATGATGGTTAATGATTCACAAATCAAAAGGAGTTTAATTGTAGAAAATGTTCAGTGTTATCATATTGATTTGAATACCTCATTACCTTAGTATTTTGTTATATATTTTATTTTAGATGTGTATAATGTATGTTTATTTTTTAATGCATCAATTTTAGTGGGTTTTAAATATGTGTTCGTTGTCATAAGTCTAAAGGAAGGCTCTATTTCTTGTTGGCTGTTACTACAGATGCTTTAGTCTACAGAATGAATCCAATAAAAATTTCATTCCTTCATATATTGTTCTTTCTGTGTATTAAAAATATAGCTGATTTGGAACAATGTGCTGGATCTCTTCCTTTATTTTCTTCAGTGCAGCTACATTGCAAAAACCTAGTATGTGACGCTACGTCTTTGCCATCTTTTAAGTAATAACTTATTTTGTCTTATCCCAGAGATAAATTCATGAAGTATGCTATATATTTAAATAAGGAGTATAGATTGTTTGACTGTACATCACAGGTAAATAAAAGTTGATTTTCTTTTATTTCCTCAATTGGCATTCTCATAATGCCAATTTATTATAATAATGCTCATTTATTATATATGTTTATTATATATATTATGGTCATAATTAGATAATATAAAAGTTGCCTAATTATATTTGCCTACTTTTCATATAAAGGATACATAATCACCAGTTGTAAAGAAGCACCAACTTTCATTTTTAAAGTATTATTTTATAAGCTTTTTGCCTTCCTCAAGGTACAATAAGAAAGAAACCAGAAATATGAGACTTCCAGATGAAAAAGGTCTAAGTCTCAGTATAAGAAAAGTCTGAAAGAGAAAGAACAACTTGGTTTACTCCTACACCATCAGTCAGCGTGGGAACACCTGCAGCAGGCACAGACACAGCCCTTGTAGGGGCTGCCACATAGCCAGTGTTCATAATTTACTGCTTTCGTGATATCTGTCTTTTTATGGTATTCACAGAAAATTAAATTAATTAAATTCCAAAATCAAAGCCATACCCTGTTTTCCACTCTCTACAAGCTGATTACATTCCATATTAGAAGTGGGAAGATTGTTTCACATTTCACTTTTTATTTTTGGCTTTACTTTGGAAAAAGAAAAGAGTGGAAAACCATTGCTACTGTTACTAGGCAATGTTACGTTCTTTCATAGTTGCCTCTCAGTTTTTGCCCAAATATTCTTTGGAATTTTTTTCTCATTGAAGTATCAATGATTCTAGTTAGTATGGCTATGCAACAAAGCCTGATGTTGAAGAGGATCCATAAATATTTTGGCAAATTCTTCCAAGGACAGGTAATAAAATGCTGTATTTTTATGGCTATTACAAGTCAAAAATAATCTCAGTATCCCCTACCAACAGAAAGAATTACAATGCACAGGTATAGTTATAAAAAGACAGATCTGTTAAGTATAAGTGGTTGGCAACAGCCCTTGATAACTCAGTGAATGACCGCTAACCTCATTAATTCCAGGAGTTAAAGAGTGGTAAGTAGCCCAGCCATATTTTCTCCTTATTTCTTTATTTCACCTATTTTCTCATGGGAATGTGGATTTCTTATGACATACCAGAGAGTTACAAACATGAAACTTTAAGCATGAGGGGATGCTAGAAAAATGTCATACATCCTCCCACTTGGAAAACTTTTATGCTAATTAGACAATTTTTCTACAAATTTTATTCTGAAATATGCTCTAATAAGACACACAGTTTTTCCTTTAATCAGTCTCCATTAATTTAGGTTACCTAGCATGATTTTCCCACCATTAATGTACTACCCATATTTGTTTTTCTCTTCAGCTCCAATACACCCACACCACTTGTTTAGCTCCCATCTGCTTCCTGAAAGCTCTACAGAAGTATCCATAACAGACCTTTTCTTTTCTATAATTGTATAAATAGTCCACAAGCATTATTCATTTGATAGAATATTTTTCTTTTCAAATGCATGTCCAGGAACAACTAATCTTTAATGGATTTGCCTAATATTTTCCTATCCATAGCATCTTGATTCTACCTAAATTGTATGACATAATTAGGGTTGCTGGTCATGAAAAAATAATAATCCTACACCTGTTATTTCTCAGTTTGCTAGAATGATAATTTTCACATAAATAACAGTTGGAAAATACCACCACTTGTTTTAAGCATCCCTGAAAATGTTTTTTTGTGAGCTTTTTGTGCAGCAGCTGCAAATATTTTTCCAGAGCAAGTCTAACCCTAAATGAGCCGTGTATTTGTAAGCCTGCAAGAAAAAACATTGCTAAATGCACATAAAGTCAGAAAATGTGAAAAGGAGAAAGAGGCAAAAACAATAAATAAGTATCTCCACTGCAGAAAAGGGGAAGGAAGTGCATGGGGGGAGTGAATATGTCGGAGAGTCCACCTAGCTCTGCCCAGCGTGTGGCTAACATCTGCATGTACATCCAGGAGAGATGAGGGAGGGCTTCATCGATGGGAGACTGGACCGAGGCTGTGTTGCCATGGAACTGAGAAGCTCAATTTCCTTGGCTCCTGTGTATTCTCCTCAGCACTCTGGGAAAGATGACAGGTTCTTTCCTTTGTTCAGAAAACTGCTGTGGAAACAGCTCTGCCTCTTTCCCAAGGCACTGAAAGACTGCATTGTGAGGTCACAATGTAACCAAATTACATGAGAAGGAGATTTTTTTTTTCATTTCCATTCCTAAAATTAGACCCTTCTCTGTGTGTTAGCACAACAGAAATAGCAACACTTGCTTCAAGGAGCCTACTCAGTGGGGACACCAGGCACCATGTCTCCCAAACAGGTCTGCTGAATGCAGAGAGGATAAGCAGGCAACAGTAGGCAGTTCTGCAACCGTTAAGATTCTGTAAAGTAGCTGTCTAATGTTGGACTTGAGAAGTGGATGGTGTGTTTTGGAAAGGATCTCAGAGGCACAAAGCACATAGAGGACTTGCAAAGCAGATGCTGGTGCCAGAGCATTTAATCAAAGAGAATAGATTTCCCAATAGTACTTTTAACAAATATACTTAATTGACTTTGGAGTTGCAACAAACTACTTGCTTTATCCTCTAGTCATCTTCATGATTATAAGTCAATACAGAGTAAGTGGGAATAGTTAGACAATAATGATATTTTACCTTGAGGTATAGCAGAATGTTTCCTGATATCTTCAAAGGCAGCATCATTTTTATAATAAAATCATCAGGCAGGTGCTCTACAGTACCCATTTAAAGATTTTTAATAATTGGACAGAATTCTTCACTGCAGAAGCAGCACAAAAACATACTAGCTACATGCAAGTTAATAAATCCTGTAACTATGAAGAAAAAGATAATGGAATGAAGAAAAAGATCTAAGTAGGTTTTTTATTTGGGGTAAACAAATATATTTCAAACTTCAATTTTGAAAAGTACCAGTGTAACTATCTGCTCTATACCCACCTTCAGCTTATTCTGAAGGACCTCTCTGACCACATTTTTTCACTCATGAATTTCCCCTGCAAGTATGAATATTGTGAGTATGTAACAAATTTTTATGATTCTGAAGTGACTTGGAAATAGATTAAGGAGAAAAGAGAACTATAAAATGCACTTTTTTTCATTTATGATGGATACCATTGCTTTAAGTACAATTTTCCTTAAGGTAGGAATGAATATCTGACAAATTTTAGATGCCATAGCAAACTAATAGTAGGTTTAAAGATAAATGTTTGTTAAAAATAAACTTGGTCCTATGATTATAGCAGCACAATTTGTGATAGCCAAATCTTGGAAACAATCAAGATGCCCTTCACCTGACGAATGGGTGAAAAAGATGTGGTATTTCTAAACAATGGAGTATTACTCAGCTATAAAGAATGATAAACTCGAAGCCTTTATATTGAAGTGGATGCCACTTGAACATATACTCATAAGTGAGATAAACCAGACACACGTGTGTAAATATCGTATAGTCTCCCTAGTATTATAACTCAGAAGAAGAAATACAAATAGAAAGGTATAATACAAGTAAAAGGAAAGCAAGAACTTGAGGACTAATTGAAAGAGGGAAAGGAGAAGAGCTAGGAAACATGACAGTGACAAGACATACAGTTATATGTAGAGGATGGGCAAGGCAATGATCCTGAGAATCTCCAGAAGATTTCTAAATCTAGAAGTTAATTGGAAGATTCTCACTCTGACTATATATACTGACACCTGTGAAATAAGCAACTGCACTGAAGATGGCAATTTGTAATAGTAGGTTCATGCTTGGAATGCCTGTCATTCTGGTCTTCTGAATATGGGCTGCTTGTCATGACATGCCAGTTGCTGCTGTGCTATCTCTCAGGTAAATTATTGTTCAAAAAGAAGTGGGTGGTGAATGAAGGCAGGAGACAGGAAAAGGGATGTTGTGGGACTGTCCTGCTTCAAGGTTGTGTATGGTTAGATTTTTGGACTTACGTGTAAACATAAGAATTATATAATTCTTTATGCCTATTTTTAAAATATATTCTAATTTTTAAATGTTTTTTCATCATATTCTGTAGAGACTTAAAGTTCAACATATCAATACTTGATGAAAAATACCTGTTCCATGTATGCCTAAGATGTTTAATATTCAGGCAGATAGTAAGGTTAAGTTTAACAGCCTAGGTTGTATGGCAATAACAATAAACTTCTCTTCTGGAGGTTTAACAATCTAAGTTTGCAGACCAAAATTAGAGAAAAAGGAGGGCCACAAGGAAAGCCAACATTTTGACCCTAGCCTTCCAAGGTCAATTAAGACTCAGGACATATGAGAGCTTTACTGTAACGTCATGTAACTCGGTAGTGTCCCAAATTTTGTGATCAAGGAGATTATGAGGCCAAAGAAGAAAGTGATCGATGATGTAGAGTGTGCCTAAGGAGAGTCACATGGAGAAAATACATTCTCTCAGGCTTTCACAGAGAGCACACTGGCCAAGCAATGGCCGTGACTCATCCACATGGCTGACACTGACAAAGGATCTACAATCTGAGGGGATTTCACTGACCTCAGACCCATAAACTACAACTCTTATTGCATAGGTCATGCTTTACCTTGGTCTTAACCATCCAGCAAAAAAGAATAAAAACCAAGTATAAGAAGTAAAGCCATGCTGTTATGTTGAGCTGTAGGGGACTCAGGTTAACAATTTCTGACATTGCCAGTCAAGCAGAAGACCCAATACTATTATTGGGTCTGGACTCTTTTAGAATATTTTGCTGAGTTAACACACCTATAATATTCAAATAACAGAATTAAACAATAAAAGGGGTAACAGATGAATGTCCATTTTGTATCTGTGTATTCAAAATGGTTAGGATAGATATATAGTTACATTCTCTTAATGAAGAGAGGGATTTGTTTTAATAGTGTTTGTAAATTGGATATCATGTCCGCATCTTGTACAGCAATTAACCACTAGGAAGAATGTATGCAATGTGTTAATTATTGAAACTGTCCTACCAATTTGGTTTGAAAAGAAATAAACAAACCTGGCAATAAGAGGAACATGTATTTAGCAATATACTCTGAATTATACTTATGGTATGAAATGATTAGAAGCATGTGACAGGTTTAACTGTCAACTTGATTGTTACTGGAGCCTCCAGAATATTAGTAAAGCATTACTTCTCTGTGTTTCTAGGTGGGTCATAGTTGGGGTGCTATGTCTGTTCCCCCACCCCCTTCCTTTCTTGTGTTGTTACCCAGATTTTCTTCTTGGCCATAATGAAGCTTGGCTCTACCATGTACTTCCACCAGGATGGCATGTCCTTGGAGCCAGCCAACCATGGACTAACTCCTCTGAAAACATGAGCCAAATTAAACAAGTCTTCCTTTAAGTTGGATATGTCAGGTATTGCAACCCAACAATTGGAAAGCAGACAAGTACTGAAAACTGGTATCAGTACAAGTGAGGGTTGCTTTTTTTTTTATTGTTGTTGTTGCTTCTGTGACTACGAGATCATGTGATTCAGAAGTCTTTGGAGCTGGTTCGTGGGAGAAGTTTGGAAAAGTATAGAGAATCAGACTGCAAAGTCTAGAATATACTAAGCAGAGACTGATGAATGCATCTGGCTGCAACACAGAGGACCAGAATGCTGACAGGAATTCAGACAATAAAGGACTGTTTTCTGAGATTTCACCTGGAAAATAGACTACCTGCCATTCATGTTATATTCTGATGACAAATTCTTTGCAGGACATTAAGTTTAAGAGTAGTGGCCTTATTAATCTTGCAGAACAAGTTTCAAGGCAGCTGAACATTAGGCTGTGGCATGGCTACTGCTCACCACTTTTAGCTAAATTTATAGTGAGAATAAGGGACATAAAGCAGAGCAGCAAAACTTGGAACATTTATTTATACACCTGGAACCAAAGGAGATGTGGCTACTAAAGAGATAATCACCACTAAGAAAGAACACAGTACTTCGAATAGGAACAAAAAGAAATACACCTTTAGGGCAACTCAGAAATGAGCAATATGCCATCCATCACAGGCTCAAGGGTGCAAAATATAAACATTTCATTTGAAAACAGAACTCCTAGGACCCCTGTGCTTAAAAAGGGCCATGTAGGATTGGATATCATGGATTCATTTCACTCTGCTTGGTCACCCAGAAACCCAGAGGCTACAGCAGCCATGGTTCAAGGGGGCCTGGCTTCTGCTTCCATTAATATCAGAGGCTGGGGTAATCCAACTGGTGCTAGTTTCCCAGGCACAAGGAATGCATGCCTGCATAGTCATGGAAGCTTCCAGAAAGATTTTTAAAAGAAAGCTTAGTGGAGAGTCCAGACAAGGAGTCCCAGAGACGGCATTGCATGAAGAGGTGAGGATGAAACTGAAGCAGCAATGGAGACTACAGAAAAGCAGAGATGTCAGGAACATGCCACCTCTACAGAGGGAAGTTATGGTATGTGAATGGAGCTGGCCTAAGAGAAAGGCAATATAGGTTTTAATCAGCAAAGTCATAAATAGGGCTTCCCACACACTTTCAAACTCACACGTTATTACCATGTGCACCAAGTGACAGACATGGGGTTGCAAGAGTTAATGTTTGCCCCTCTGAGTTCTGGTCTTGCTTTAGTCCTATTTTTTTCCTATCTCCTATTCTTCCATTTTGCAATGGGAGTATTCATCTTATGTCATTATTCCTGGAGATTAGGTAACTTATTATTTTTACAAAGGTTTACAGCTAAAAGTTTGCCTTAACTCTCAGAAAACACTCTAACTGGGACTTTTAAATCATGCTAGAATTACTGAGACTCTGAGTAAGGGATTACTGTATATTTCATTTCACACAGAATAGTTACACTATGTGATCTGAAATTCTGACCTTGTTGTTCATATTTAGATATTTAAATATGGCTTAAAGAGATATGTTTGGGTGTCAAACTGGCAAGAGTAGTATAGGTAGTTATATTCAATTATTATCTTGATTGGCTTGGGAGCCATCCAGGGAACCAAGAATGCATAGTTCTGGTTGTGTCTAGGTTGGTCATGTAGACCCAACCCTGGCCAGTACATCTAGTCACTGAGACTTTCCTTATCTGGCATGATTTTCTTGCCCTGTCTCCAGCCACTATGAAATAAATGAACAGCTTTGCTCCATTTTCTGTCCTCCCCCCATGATGTCCCTGACTTGGAGCCAACAAATCAGGGACTGAATCATCAAAACTGTGAGCCAAATTAAACTTTTCTTCCTTTAAATTGTGTGTGTCAAGTGTCGTGTCCCATCCACACACACACAAAAAAATCTAATGAAAGGGGATACATAGGCTGGAAAGATCATTGAATCAGAATGCCATCTTGGCCTGACGCCCTCCTGAATTTGCTGTCTGGTCAGCAAGGTACCCTACATCCTATAAGCCCAATGTGCTTTGACTTAAAAGGGAATTGTCCTATGTGGTACAGAGAGCTCTTCTTAACTCTGAAACCTTCGACTCTGTAATCAGATTAAGTTTGTATTTCTAAATGAGTATATAAATAAGTGATTTAATTTTCATATCATGTTCTTTAAAATTGCAACTTTACACCATAATGTCTGTTATTTATAAATGCTAATTATTTTACTGTGGGTGACTATTGGATTCAAAAATTAAAATTTTATAGATAACAGCTACATTTAAATAACATACTATTTTCATTAGGGGTTTATATCACATCCAATTTGTATCTAATGGAACTGAGAGTTTTCTGAGCAGTTTTAATATCATGTGTACTAAAAGTTTATGCGAAATCCTTTTAAACATTTTTCAATGTGATCTTTAAAATATTCCCAGTAGTTTGTATGCTTCATATCTTTATCATTTGTACCAGCTTTTAAACAAGTACTTCACTTTCAAACACTAATATTCTCATAAATAATACTAGAATAATATTTTCTAAAAATAACACTATTTCCACCTTAGGATACTATTGAAATGTTGCATCCACAAACTAGATATAAAGCACAGCTTGATATCCTTGCAAGCTACAGAGGTCACCACAATAGAGCAAGAAATTCTGCATTCACTGAAGATGACCTGACTGCTTCTTCCTGTGGGCCCCTCTTTCCTACTGCACAGAACCAACGCAATCGTTACCAGCTAAGCAGCCCATAAGTGTGAAACTTGACAACTTGTCATGGGGTATAAGCATGGACCCAGTCAAGGCTTTATTTATACCTGAACATTTCTTCATAAAATTTAAGATTTGGGAACTGTGACATTTACAAATGGAGAAATTAGTCCTTTGACTAGAAAAATCTCTAACAGTGTACCCATCATATGTATCTTTAAATATATGTATTGCTAGTGTAGAGTTGTGATTTTCTACCATTACACACAATTTTATATGAAGAATAAAAATACCTATAAAACTGAGATTTCTTCCTGCAGGTCAGTGCTTTATATAAGCAGCCTACACTCTAAACTCTCAGTAAACAATCTGGCCACACCCAGAAAAAATATTTGACAGATTTGGGATTCTTAGGTTAGATGTATTATTATTTCTGTTTAGCCAAAGATAATTGGACATACTTTTATAAACTTGGGAAATAAATAACTGTCTCCTAATCAAGATGCAGTGGACTACTAGACTATATTGGATTACTTTGCTGAATTCATGCACCTATAATATTTGAATGGCAATGGAATACCTATCTCTGACAAAAGTAAACAAAAAAGGGGGATATAAATGACCATTTTGCAGTGAACATATACATATATGTATATAT
>NW_004524624.1:13547969-13555124 GCF_000260255.1 Octodon degus | reverse complement strand
AGTTCAATGAGAAGTGTTGAACTAATAGCATTTAGACAAGATGTCATGTCTGCATCTTGTACTATGAATAACTAATATAAAGACAACAATATGTGATGTATTAATTATTGTAACTGTCCTACTAACCTGTTTTGAAACTGTCTCATTGCTATTCTTTTCTCAATAAAATTAATATAAACAATAAAAAATAAATAAAAAAGATGCAGTGGAGTTTTTATAACTAAAACTCAAATTAGTCTCAATGATTGAGACTACTTCTGCAGGAATGTCAGCATTTTGCTTTGAATTGACCTTGCAAGTCAGCTAACATCACGCAGTCAGAAGGCTTCTGTAAGGAAACTTCATCAGACATTTCTGTAACGAGGCCAGTAACATTTATAGTTGGTGCCTTGCAGCTCAAGTCTCAGCCTTCCCTGAGACTTCTCTTCAGGACTCTTAGCACACCACGATCCTTCTATTTTGCTAAATCCTGACGCTCTACTGTCCATGCTCTCAACAGTCTGTACTTACAGAAGTTACAACTAGTAGTTCTGTCATATCTGTTTTAGCTGTAATTCAAGGCAATAATCTCTAACATGAAATTTAACAAAAATATTATTTTTAAAGTGAAATCTGTTTTATTCTTTGTGTATGTTCAGTGAGTGCATTTTAAACAATTGATTTTCTTTCCATGAAAGTACTTTGATACATAAGTAGCCATTTAAAGGTGAAATACTGTTTTCTCATTTTTAACATCTCTGAAATCAGCAAAACTGATATAGGGCTGGCCAGATAGCTCAGCAGATTAAAGCACCTGCTTAGGGAGATGCAAGGACCTGTGGTTCTATCCCCAGCCTGCCATGCCCGCCCAGGGGCATGCTGAGATGGCCACTGAGACTGGGTGTGGTGGCACATGTCTGTAATCCCAGCGCTTAGGAAACTAAAAGACAGGAAGGATCACTACGAGTCCTATTTGTGTGGTGAGACCCTGGAGACCCTGTACTAAATACATAAAACAAAACCTCTCTGACATAATTGGCAGCATCTTTTTTTCTTTTCTAGTGATACATAAGATAATAGTATATCCCTCACACAAATAGCATCTTAGACTCAATCTTTCCTAGCTCTCAGAGGAAAAAGCAAAGGAAAGATACCATTCCTGACAGCAAAATAGCAATACATTTAAAAGCATACACTGAACATTTTAACTGGAGAATATGTTTAGTTTCTCCTGGCCTCACCTATGCAAAGACAATGTATTTCAATATACACACATATATCAGGCATAGTGGAGGACTCTTCTGATTTTCCCTTAACAATTTTAATACCTTTATAGATTTAAAGGTATCTTATAATTATTTTACATTTGTTCTACCTCCTTCTAAGTTACCTCCTTCTAAGTTAGATGGTATATAAGCTGATGTTCCCACTTCAAGTTCAGTTCCCACTCAAGGGGAACTAAAAATTATTTAGTGCTTTTTTCTATTTTTTATTCTTTATATTCTAAGTTGCCTGAAAAAATGGCATAAATATATGTAATAAGCCATATTTTTAAGTTTTTGAACAGAAAGAATTTAGTTTTCAACTAAGGATCCCAGAACAATTAGAATCTGAATCTAAAACCAAAAGCAAAACGGCAAAGACATGCCCTCCAAAAACAAATTCCTATTAGTAGTATTTTATCTCATGACACAAATAATCTCTTCTGTTAAATAAAATTTAACACACATACAGTGAGAGAAGGAAGAGAAGTAGATTCATTAATCTCATGATTTTTATTTGGCCAAATGAAAAGAGAGAAAAGAATTCTTCCACAGAATGTGATATCCCAAATCATCATTAATGAGCAGAAAGACCTTAAAAACAAAACTAAAAATAAAAATGTCCTTTCATAGAATCTTTCTTTGAAGAAATATTTACTTGAAATATAAATGCATTTTTATTTTATTTAAACTACAGTTTACTTGTTATTTGAACAGTGATTTTCCTTTCATCACTTACAAAAGAATGCAGAAAGAATGTTAATAATTAATTGCTTAGAAAACTCCATTCTATAAAATCTTAAAATGCATTAGTCCTCATGACTATAATGGAAACTAACCTAGAGTCAGTAGATTTCTGCAACTTTTCACCAAATTATTTTCTGAAAACTACCACTTCAAAAGACTAACAACATTCTTATAAATTTAATAGTGCACTGAAAATTTTGTTAGTGAAATACATGACATTAAAAATACCAGAAAAAGTTACCACTTTACATTCAGCAGAGAAAAAGAAATAGAGTCCCTAAGCAAAAACTCAATTACTCTCATTACTTTGTTGTACAACAAAAATTTTGAGAAAGTACTAATTTAATTAAGATGTGAAATCCTTAAAATACTCATAGATTCAATTAGCTCATGGATTAGGAAAGTTCGGATTTGCATGCATCCTTTCCTTATTATCTGCAAACTACAGACATAATGCATATTAATAATACAGAAGTATCTTTATTTTCATTTATCTTTACTTTCTCTTTCTCCTCTTTAAAATTCGTTCATTCTTATTTCAGGAAACCGTGACCTTTAGCATACAACTTAGAAATCTAGATAATATGATGGCCATCATGGAACATAATCACGTGCTATAGGATGAGTGGCTATTTACAAAATGATTGCTAGCATTTATAGGAGAACATGGAATTGAGACTTTACATTTCAGATAAACAACTCCAACTCAAATGACACTGACTAACTGCAAGCTTCTGGAAGTAACCCACCTGGGGCAGCATGCGATTTTCTTCCTCCAGCTGTCTTACTCTTGCCTCCAGCTGCCTAACATAGGACAAGGTTGATTCTAAAATTAAAAAGAAAGAACTCACATTATCCACACAGATCTTGTTTGGTGCACTGTCAGGATATTTTTTGTCTTATTTGTTCAAATCAAAATAAGCAACTACTTTGTCTATTACAAAAAAAGGAAAAAGATTCTTCCCAGAAAAGAACAGAAGCTGCTGAAGCGATAAGCAGTTTTAGACAATTACACAGTAATAAGAAGTATCAGAGACATTTTTAGATGAGATTCCAGGCTTTTACACATTAGCCAGCCCTCAGACCATTAGGCATCTCATGGATATTCTTCCCTGTTTTCTCATTTGCATTTTCAATTTGTCCCATACTTTACTCTTTTGGAATGTTTTCTCTAACCAGACTAAACTCTGGGGCCATAGTTCCCTTCATTTTTCTAATGACCATTTCAATTTTTTTCCCCCAGCATGTGCAAACATCATATCATCTCCTTAGTGGGAGAACCCAAAAGAGAAAAATGGAATTCGCAGGGTACAGTATACACTGGAAAAAGGGAATGAACTTATTCAAAAGGAAAGAGTTACTGAGTTGAAAAGGACAAGAGAGGGAGTGGGGGAAAGAGAGTTATCATATATGTAAGTAGGAGACCATTTCAATTTTTAAGAGCAATATTTTTTTACAAATCTATAGATACTAACTCCATAATTCAGAAAATAGTAATGACAGTGCTAAATATTGAGATCTTCATCTTGGATTTTTGCCTGAGTGTGACAGAAACCCAAGTTTGTCTCATATTTTTAGGTAAACCAGGGCAAATGCACTGAAATTATTATTGTGGATTCTTCACAAACTTAAATGATCAAAGGTCAGAATTGAATCTTGCATAGTTTCTGTATCTTTTTGTCAGAAAAAAACAGGTCACAGGTAGAAGGAAGCAGTTTCATTTTGGAGAGCAATCTGACAGTAACTCATCTTCATTAAAATGAACATATTTAAGTGCCTCCTATACTAACATAGCTGCAAGTCATTCATTTCAAGTGTAATAAAATGTACATTACAACAGAATCCCTCCTGGGTGTATGTCCACAGTTAGTATTAAAGCAGCAGAACCTCTCAGTGTCCATGTCCTTTGCCCTCAAAAATCACACACACACACACACCCCAAAAGCAGAAGAAAAGTAGCAGTATATTTAAAAAGCAAGTATTTGGAGCTTCTAGTAATCTGAAGTTATGATACTGACATAGTTTTAACACCTTGATCTGAAAGTCATCATGGAAATTCTATCATTAATTCTTTCCATAGGAGTTACCTATTTTAATTCCTGTTTTATGTATGCTTCCAAAGCACAACTTTCAAAGCAACAGACTAACATCTTACTTTCATATAAGAAGTGCCAGTCTTTCATTTACAAATGCAACAATTAAGCTCACTTCTGCCACAAGCACTGCACACAGACGAAGATTCGCAAAAAGCAGCCATCACCAACACTAAAATAGGGACACTGACCACATCCTGAAGGAGGGTTCTTCATAGAGGACACAGAAATGCAAGGTAAACAAAACCACAGACTTCTGCTAGAGATGTGCTTTTATTTCATCTTAATGAAATGAATGTTCCTTCATGGAATTTTCTAAAGGGGGTGAAAGAAAGTATCATCAACGAATAGCAAAATTATTGATTTCGTGAGGTTGCTTTACTGTACCAAATGAATAAGTGATTCGCAGATCATCAACATGTGAACCCAGACTGCCTGGGTGCAGGCCCAGATCTCCTTCTAGAGAACCATTTGCTGTGGACCATCCAAATGAAAAACTGATTGGCAATACTCTTTCAAACCATGAAACAATAAATATTTTTCTTTATTTATTATTTACAGCTTAACCTTATGGGCCCTAAAACACACTATGACCAAGGTTGTGATTCTTCAGTCAGTGAGAAAGACTATTCAGAGTGGTTTTGGCAATATTTGAAAAACCAATAAATAATCTTTTTTTTTAATTGAAATAAATATATGTCAGTTCAGAAAAAGGGAGGCAAATTCCAAAGTTTGGAAAACATCCTCTAACTCCCAATTTTAATGTTAATTATAAAGGATCAAGCCCAAATCTTTATTCCAAAATCTTTATGTAAATGTAGGCTGCAACAGGAGAGACAGGGAGCACTTTTTTTTTTTTTTAACTAGGAATAATCAATAATCTAACTAAGACCTTTGCTTGCCAGGCAGGCTCTGTGCTGCTAAGCTATATCCCCAGCATGTAAAGAAAGTTTGAGTTCCTCCCTTTAAAAAAATAGTTATCTTTTTACCGAGGCATTGATCTATGTTTGAAAGAAGAGAAGGCCAGTCACTGTCAACTCTTAAATTTCTCAGTATACAAATTCCCTTTTAGGATTATAAACATAAGTGCGGGCTTCCAGATGCCCCTCTTAATTATGCCAGGCTCAGCACCCCTGTTGCAATTACTGATCATTAATTATTAACGAATACCCTCAATGAAAAAAACTCTTTTTGGATGACAGAAAGAGGAAAAATAACTGATTACATGCGTATGTCAGAGTACTCACAATACTTACTGTTTTATTCAGTAAAAGAACTGGTCACATCGTCCTGCAATAGGAGTAGAGTAGGAAAACACTTTGCTAGAGTCTGGTATAAGAACAGCACAGGTCCCTGACTCACTCTGTGAAGAGGTACCGTGCTCTTAAGCACTTGGGATCTCAAGGGTTATTCTTTACTGCATAATAGGCCAGATGAGTCTGACTAGTAGTACACAAACAATAATGGAATAAAAATATATATAAACTATTTTTCTAAAGTAAAAAATAGGATTATTAGAAACTCTACTCTTCAAAATTAAGCCACCTTCTTCTATTAATTTGGTCATTAGAAAACAAATGATAGTATCCTCTTATGATGTTAAAAAAGAAATGGGGTCCCCTGGGCATTGGAATATTTGGCTGTGTCTGCTGTAACACCTTCCCCTCCTGTTTTGTCCTTTAACTTCCTGTGTCAAAGATGACAAGAGGGGCTGTTGTGCATTGACCTAAGAGACAAGTCCAGAAAAAGCTGGCAACTTTTTAAATCTCAAAATGATAGAGAAAACTATATTACTATGTGCTATGATTTGAAGTAACCAAGATATTTTATACCGAAGAATGATAGCTTCATAAAACTGTAATTTTAGAATATCGTTTTGAATTTCAGACTTTGAGATTAAAGCTCTAAAAGAACATAAAAATAGATATTTTGTTACAGACTTATAGATACATAATATATTAAAGAATGATTCTATAATTAAGAAAGCTAGGGCCAGGGAGATAGCTCAGTAGAATAAGCATTTGCCTGGCAAGCGCAAGGCCTGAGTTTAATCCCCGGTTCTGCAAAACAAAAAACAAAAAAGAACCGATCTTTTATAATTAAGAAAGCCATAGCAAATGGGTAGAAAGATAAGAGAAAAAAGTAAAACCAACAAGGCACTATGAAAGTCAGTACTAAATCATGTGAGACAAGAATAGAGAAAGAGCAACATGGACTTAAATTCATACAAATGGATCCACAGAATTCTGATAAACCAGACACATACAGAGGCCCAGACTGGACATTGGCAGAAGCTAGAAGCAAACCTTCTATGAACAGACAGGAGAGGAATCACACAACAGAAGAGCAGGAGACCTGCTGGGGTGGAGAAAAAACCAAAGCCAGGCTTTGCTCTATAGTAAACAATCTGGAAAACTCAACATCAAACCATAGTAATCCAGCAGATAATGTGCTTCTAATCTCTGCAAAATATGTTTATTTTCTTTCAATCCTGGGAGACCCAAATACACATACTGTGACAATTACATGATACATCAATTTGAACAGCAGCTAGAATTAAGGCATGCCTAGCAGCTTGGTAAAGCACCTGGGTGTGTTTGGGGATGACGGAGATACAAGCCAGCCAATGGAGGGGCCTGAATAGAATAACAAAGGAAGAATGGTTTCTCCTTTCTAAAGAGCACCAGTTGTTGCCATTGCCTTCAAAAGTGTGTCTGTGATTTCTTCAGCCTTCCACTGCAAACTCCCACTGGCAACTCTACCACTCATGATCTGCCAGACCTTCACCTCTAGACTGGGGCCACATTCTAGATCCTTCTGATTCAGTGGTTGCCATCTTCTTGGGCTGATTATTTTTTTGATACATTAGCTGTCTTGATAAATTTATCTACAAGCCCATTGTGAGATATCATGTTAATCACTTATTACATTCTGGGTGCTCTTCGCATATTACAGACACTCCAGTGACAATAATAAGGGATTTTCCTACTGGATCCTTTCACCTTCTAGCACAAAGGTGGCCATGGTGGACTCTCTTATCTCTGATCCTAGAAGGCAATCTAATAAATTTACTT
>NW_004524624.1:13522821-13547765 GCF_000260255.1 Octodon degus | reverse complement strand
TTTTTTTTTTTTTTTGGCAGAGCTGGGGAGCCAGGGATAGAACTCAGGCCCTTGCGCTTGCCAGGGAAGCACTTATTCCACTGAGCCATCTCCCTAGCCCTTAGAACAGTTTTGATAATTAACACATTATACATTGTCATCTTCTTAGTGGTTATCCGTAGTACAAGATGCAGACAGAATATCCTGTCCAAACATTATTAGTATAAATCTTTCTTCTCACTGAATTAAGTGAAAGTAGCTGTATATCTATCCTAACCATTCTGCATATACAGATACAAAATGGTCCTTTGTTTGTATCGCCTTTTTTGTTTAGTCCTGTCAGAAATGGGTATTCCATTGGCATCTAAATACTATAGGTGTATGAGTTCAGCAAAACAATCCAACACAGTCCAGCAGTCCAAATTAGTAGTGGGTTATCCACAGAAGTTATTGACTTGAGCCTTTTGCAGCTCATCATATTAATATGGCTTTATTTTATATACCTCATTTTTATACTTTTCTGCTGGATGGTTAAGATCAAGATAAAGCAAGACCTGTATAACAAGAAATGTAACTTTTGTATCTGATAAAATCAGTCAAGTCCCTTCAGGATTTATCCTGTAACCCTGTACTGCAGTTTGCAGATCCTTTGTCAGTGTCAGCCATCTGGATGAGTTACAGCCATTGCTTGATCAATTTGCTCTCTGTGAAAGCGTGACATATATTTTCTATTAATTCTGTTCCCCTAGAGAACTCTAATTGATACACTTAACATTAGAAATTTAAGCCAAAATAAATTATATTGGTGTTAAAGTCTAATGGCATTCTCAAGATGTTCTTTGGGTAAAGTGTGAGGCTTTCTAAGCAGAAACCATTTCTCTACATGTATTTTGTGCTTCTGTTTTTCTGTGAACCTACATACAAAAGTTCTTACAATCTCTTACAATAGAACAAGTACCATAAATATGCTTAAGAATTTCACTCATCTTCTAAATGACTACAATTTTAGAAGTAGAATGTATAGATGAAGTTTTCCACCCCAACCTGTCCATCAGTCCACTGATAGATTTATACATAAGAGAATTAAAGCCAAGAAAATAGTGAGCTTGACCTCCAACACTGAGCATTATTTTTATGTATTCAAAATATTCTGTTTCATTGCCAAGGCACCACAAGTAATCCCTATCTCTACACAGACCGTTAAATATTAAGTTCCTTTTTTCTTCCTGACTTTAGATATTCTTGATGGATTTGCCTTTACAATAACTAGATATTTTCTTTGGACCATATCTTTGACTCAATTTCACTTCAACTTACCTGAAATGTATTCAGTCATATAAAAGAGCCTGATTTTTTTTCCCGCTATCGGTTTGAAACTATTCTGATCAAGATATAAAGTTCTCTATACCACCTTTGGGTTTCGAAAGCCCTATTTCTCTCCCTATGCAAACATTCATTTTGAAATCAATTACCAAATATTCTGATTTTTGCACATAAAAGACTTATCATTGGTAGTCAACTATCTAAGGCTTGTAAAAATTCTGAGTCGTTTTGATTAGATCAAGCCCTGTGGTATTTCTTTAGGGCAAGAAATAAAATACAGATATAGTCCATTGTAATACAAACTACTGGACTTATAAGAATGTAAATGAGAAAAATTATTTGGAAGGCTTGGTAGGCATGGAGCCACAGAACTTAGCGTTTCTGTGGTGAAGAGAAAGCAGTGGTTAAAATGTTTCTCTGTTTCAAAACTCATGTTGAAAACTGCTGTAATATTATTAAGAGGTGAGACCTTACAGAAATCATTAGTTCAAGAGAGCTACCCTCTGTGAGTGAGATCGGTGCTCCTCTAAAAAGGGGATGCCTGGCCCACTTTCATTTTCTTTCCCTGTAGTCATGGAACTACAGAAGATGGTCATTGCCAGAAGTGCTTCCCCAGTCTTGGTCTCTAGAAGAATGAGCCAAGTATTATTAATTATCCAGTCTCTGGTATGCTTCCATAGCAGTGCAAAATGGACTATGAAGGTGTATCTCAACAGAAGATACTGTTATGATTTGTGTCTAGTTGTTCCCCCAAAGCCTCATGCAGTCATGAGTCAGCTTCTGGAGTTTGTGACTGATTCTTGATTCAATGCTGGGATTGTAGGTATGAGTGCTGCACACCAGCCCTGGGGTGGGGAATCTGCATTACAGTGAAAGAAGGGGAGGCTGGCTGGCTGCCTGAGCTGCTGCTACTCCCTTTGCTCTCTGTTCTTTCTGCCACCATGAACAGCTTCTTTGGGGAAAGACTTGCTCTCAGTAGCTATTGTTGCTGTCACTCCTCCCTTTTGCACTCTCTTTTGCTTTATGCCACCAACATGAATGGTTTATCTCTGCCATGTGCCACTCTGCCTTGGAGCCAGCTGAGTATGGACTGAAACCTCCACAAACTGTGAGCTAAGTGAACTTTTCTTTCTTTAATTTTGGGTGTTGGGTATTTTGTCCCAGCAATGAGAGAAATGTACCTAAGGCAGATACCAAAAGCCACAGGATTTCCAATTTATAAGAAATCTTTTTAATAAAGTCCAGGATCAAAAGACATGACTGGTACTAGCTCCACACTAATCCCTCTGTGCACAGGCTTTTACACATTCCTAAGGAAATTAGCTCAGACCTTTACATTTAAAACATCATTATAGTCCAACAAAAAGAACTTCTTTTTCTTCCTTGAGAGAGCAAAGGTCAGCCTCCTACTTGGAATTCACAATAGTTCTTGAAGTATAAGTTACTATATTTCTCATTATAAATTTGATGGTTTTCTTATTTAAAGAAAAAATCTTGCTGGAATCAGCACTTTAAAAATTTTGCCTGGACATTTGATTCATACTACGTTATTGGCAGAGATAGGATTTTTTTAAATGAGGCTTTAATTACCCTAAATAAAGTTAAAACAGTATCAAGGCTTTCTCTAATCCCACACCTATAAAGTAAATTTCACCCTTCTGAGACCTTTCTCTGTGCCAACCTGAGGTAGAAACAAGGCAGTTAATTCTATCCCTCTCCTCTATGAAGAAATCTGCAGTTTCTCACTGACCTAGATTTCCCCAGCTTCTGTCCATACCTTCCTCTAGCCAGAAATATTTTTCCACTCCACACTGCCTAGTCAAATGTTGCCTATTCTTCTATTTGTAAGATAAAAAATATCTTTCTAATATTTATAATTGCCAAAGATTGGAACATACTGATTTGTACAATAATGTGTTCCATGGTGGTGGACATCTTCAGAGAAAGCCCAATGAAATGCTGCAAAGATTTCTGTGAGGAATGCTGGGAAAAGTCCCTTTAATTCTTAGGATCAATAATTCTACAATTCTAAGTTCTTCCCACTCCATAAGTCTCTTTCAGCTTTCCTTCTTGTCATTTGCCAGTGAGTCCTATCCTGAGCACTTGGTGATTTCTTCACTTATATTCCTATAGTACTATTTCCAATATTTCTCAAAATATGCTACACGAAAATGTTGTCCCAGCCCCAATATATTGATGGTGGTGGTCCCTAAAGAAGTCAATGCACACTTGATGATAGGATTTGATATTAAAATAGGCTTTGATATTAAATCCAATAATTATTGTGGGCTGCATGCCAGATGCTCTGCCAGGTATTGGAGATACAACAGCAAGAAAGAGTGATGAGATCTCAGCTTCATGGAGTGCACATTCCAGCAGGGAAGACAGACAATAAAATGAACCAGCTAAGTAAAATATTATATAAAGATTAAATGCAAAATAAAGACAACAAAACAGCATAGGAGGATAGAGCAATTTTGGGAAGACAGAAGGGCCTGAGAAGAGCTTTCTGAAAACTATGACTTGCAATAAGTTGACTGCCCAAAGACCTCAGACAGGAGAGATTTAGGCCAAAGGAAAGGTTGTGTTCAGCCACAATCTGGAACCCAGGCATGATAGGAGAAGTGACAGCAGCTTGAGACCAGAATATATTTTGTCACCTCTTTCACTGCTCAAGTTTTCAAAGTCTTGCACTATTTGTTAGCTGTTTATACTTAAGACCCAGTTTTAGACTATTTGACTGTTAAGCTTTCCTTTTAACAAAAACCTTGGTATTATGCCTAATTTTTCACATTCTACTTCTTATCTGTTGGGTGATTCTGTTGCCTCTATCTCCAAGCTACTCTGTAAACCCAACCTCACAAGAGCACAACTAGTATGTAAATTTCACAAGACATAGATCTCATAGGTGTCCCTGCTTCCACTCTTCCCTTCTCCTCTCCTAGATTAAATTATTCATAATCTATTTTGAATCCATGGCAGCCAGAACACTCTTTCTAAAGTGCTAAATCTGATTATATCATTCTTCACAAAAAAAACCCAAAGTCCTTAAAAAGCCCAGCAGGGCCCTCCACCATCTGACTGCCAGTTAGCCTTCCAACTTTACGCCATCCAGTGCTCAGCTGCAGCTACAGGACCTCTTATCTGCTCCTGGACACTGTAGGCCTGCTCCTGCCTAGGGATTTTGCTTTAATTGTCCCCTCTTCCTGACATACTCTTCATGCAGATAGCGGTTGGAATGCCCTTCCCAAGTTCTACAAGTCTTTGTTCAAATTTCAGCTTCTCAGTGTGACTCAACCAGTCCTCTTTCAGTTACTATAGCCCACTTTCACCTCAACCACACACTCTTGACCTCCTTGACCCAACTGTACTTTTGTGAAAATACTTTATCATTTTCTATCATGTAAATTAGCTTGTTTGTACATCATGTCTGTTGCATAAAGACCATCTCTCCCTAGCAGGATGTAAATTCCACAAGACATATCAGTGATGGCAAGCTTGCCAGAGCTTTCAGTGATATCAGCCCACTGTGGCTCACAAGCCATAGGTTCACCACCTCTGAGTCATCCAGCTTTGTCTATTGTGTTGAGTGATTTGGCATTCAAAAAATAGTACATGACACAATAGCTTTATAAAATGAACAAATCAGCCACTTACATACATAGTACATTGAAAGTAAATTATTTCACAATACAATTTAACACTTTCTGGTCATTTCAGGCAGGACACAATTTATATTGAAATGAAGCCTAATACTAGTTCTCTTGTGTTATTTAAAAATCATCCTATGAAATATTTCACTTTTGAGGGAAACCCTAAACAGGTTTTCAAGTTATGTCAGATCTAACCATTTGTGGGTAATTACAATAAGAAAATCTGAAAAGTGTTCTCATCAGGCTCAAGATAGGTGTGTGTTTGTGTGTGTGTGTGTGTGTGTGTGTGTGTATGTGTGTGTTGGGAGAGAAAGTCATCCTACAGTCTAAATGTTTGTGTCTCCACCCAAATTTATGTTGAAACCTACCCCCAATGACAGCAATAAGGGATGGGGCCTGTGAGAGGGTAGTATATCATGTAGGTATGGCAACAGGATTCTTCCCACCCAGGTTTGAGGGAGCCTTTTCGCCTTTCCACCATGTAAGGATAATTGATAGCTGCAGTCTATGAAGAAGGGGACCTTGTCAGACATCAAGTCTGGTGGTGGCTTGATGAGAAACCTCCAGCCTTCCGGATCTGTGAGCAATATATTTCTGTTCTCAAAAACTACCCAGCCCATGGTATTTTGTCATAGTAGGCCAAAAGAAGGAAGACAGGGCAGGAGGAGCAGAGAAACATGGAGATAAAAATAATTGGAGAGAGAGTGAAAACTATTTCTACTACTAGTCTTAAAATACAATATGAACACTCTTCATCTGCAAATTGGCCTATACCACTTTGGTTGCCAACACTCCCTGGAAGGGATTTCAACTCTCCTTCCCTCAGTCCTTCCTGTGAGAGTACTAAGGGAGGGAACAAGCGTAGTCATGGGGCGCTACCCGGGGCAGGTGCTGAGTGAGGAAAAGCCAGACAGCAGTTGCCGAGAGCTGGGGGCGGGGGTCTGTATGCAAAAAGAGCATTTTTCCATGTGAAGACAGAAATCTGTCATTTCAACAGAAAATAAAAATGGATCAATGTGCTGTCCTATTTATCTTAATTAGAATGAAGGCTGCAAAAAAATAAAATCATTCTCCAAGAATGGTTTTGACAGATAAATCATGGATATTATTCTTCTATTTCCATGTAAATGCTACATTTTCTAGAATAGTGCTGATTTTGTTTCACTTGCTATTTTCTATAATGAGTTTGTTATTTTCTATAACAGCTCAATGGAAATATAAAACAGAATTTACACATAAATTTATTTAGAAATCAGAAAAAAAAAATCAGTCTATTTCCTAAATTTTGTACCAGAAAATAATTACCATTCAAATTCCTTTGGTTTCAAATGAATATTTTAAACTGGGGGAATGGGTATTTTGTTACATATTTTCTATCCTGTTTGTTCTGATCCTTGAAGCTATGGATTCAACATGCTCCACAAATTTCATGTGTAGGAAATTTAATCCCTAAAGTCATATAGTAATGGTGTATGAGAGGTGGGGGCCTCTGTGGTGTGACTGGGCAGAGCTCTTATGAAATCATTAATCCATGGGCCAATGGGGGACTGAGATGAAAGCAAGCTCTCTCTAGCAAGCTTGCTCTGTCTCACCAAGTGATACGCTTTACCTTCCATATTATGACGTAGTAAGAAGGTCCCCACCAGAAGTCAGTGCCAGCACCCAGCTTTTGCCACTCTCCATTCCTAGGAACAAATTTTCTTTATAAGCTACCCAGATTCCAATATTCTGTTGCATACCAGAAAGTAGACTGAGTGCATTGGGAATTGGTACCTCACTGTTACAGCCTGTACTTCCTTCTCCACGTACATGAGAGCTACAAGGGGCAAGGCCTTGCTCTACGGTTCTTTCTCCAAGTTTCTCAGGACTGACATGTGCTAGCTGCTCACAATGTTCTGTAACTTACTGTTGGATGACTCCATGTTCTCCCTATCCTGCTTCTAAAAGTTCCATGCTCAGAAGGACAACCTGAAGCAGCTAACTCAAAATTCATTTCCACCTTAAAAACCACAATAACAAGCAATCCCATGGTATTGTGGTTTATAACAGTTTTTATGTTTTAAACCTGTACTCGCTATTACTCTTCTCTTTGAAAATGTCAACTCCACAAAGGAGGCAGCAAGTAAATAACAATAAATTGGGCTAAAGAACTTGTAACTACATATATAGAAACTATTTCAAACTCTAAAGAGCTATTCAGCACAAGTACCATTTTAAATGTTATGCAGGGTTAAAATGTGTCTTACTTTCCACTGTGATGTTGTTACTCTTATTGTTGTCATTTCCCAGAGAAAATAGCTGCTTTTTCCTAATGCCAGAGGATAAAAATGGGTGTCATTTTAATAAATGAAACACTTTTCTTTAATGCATGTGTCCTTTTCTAAGTGCATCTCATTGGTATTGTCAATAAATATACAAGAAGAAAATCTGTAAAATATAAATTTTCAAAATGCAGATAACTTATAAAAACATTACTGTCTTTTAGCATAATTACTGTACCTTTTTGTATATTTAGTTGTCCTAAACAGCTACCTCTGCTTTTTCATTGTTATTATATTTTTCAGAAAAATAAGTACCGTCAGTGAAATAGCTCAGCACACTAAGTGCATGCTTTGGCAAGTGCAAAGACCAGGGTTTGATTCCTGGTCCCGCATGACACATCATCCCCACCCCAGGGGCACGCTGATCCAGTGACAGAGTCTGGGCATGGTGGCACATGCCTGGAATCCCAACACTGGCGAGGCTGAAAACAGGAGGATCACTACGAGTCAAAGCAGTGCAGTGATACCCTATACCAAATACAAAACAAAACAAAAAAATTATCGAATTGTACATCAAGCCATCAATTTGAATTCCAACTTGAAATTGAACATTTTAATAAAGATTAGCTTATACATATTATTCAGAGGTATTAGTTATGAAATAATCGTTGGCAAAACAAACTAATGCAAAAAATAACAAAATAATGCAAAAAATTCCTTTCCATAAAGAAAATATTTCTGCAACATTTTATTAAGATTTGTTTTATGTGAAGTGATTCTTTTCAAATAATCTAGTTTGTTGAGATAAACTAAATTAGAAAAACCTCATACTTTGGATTTTTTTGGTACATTAGCTATCTTGATAAATTTATCTACAAGCCCATTGTGAGATATTATGTTAATCACTTACTATATTCTGGGTGCTCTTCATGTACTACAGACACTCCAGTGACAATAATAAGGGATTTTCCTACTCAAGGAACATTCTTGTAGTAAAAACAGACAAGCATACACACATACACACACACACACACACACACCACACAAGTACACATCAACCATGTATACAACATCCTTACTTCAGCATATATATCTACATCATCAGAGAAAATCTGGATATACAACTCTATACATGAAGGCAAACATCTGGGAGTGAACCTTCCAAGCAGCAAGAAGAAAACTTGACCAGTCTTTAAGATAGGACTGTGCCTGAGACAGTTAAAGTATGTAAAAAAAAAAAAAAAAGGCTAAAATGGTTAAAATGAGTTCTTGCAAAAAATCAAAGAATCAAAAAGTTATAGAAGAACTACATTGTCTAAGAATCTTATCTGACAATAGTATCCTAAGCATACTTAAATTATCAGGGGTTTCTTTACCATCATTAATAAAATGGAAAAAAAATAAATCTCAAAATTTCTATTAAATACAGTCCACAAAAGCTAACTTGAATATGATCACAAACTCCTTCCTTAAATTTTACAGACACTTTAAAATATTGCAGGTGAAGAAAAAGATCTCTGGCCTAAAAGTTTCTGCTGACCTGGGAAGTCATTTGGGCTCTTCTAGCCTCACAAAGATTCGACCATTCGGTCTTCACTAAACAGTCAGCAGGTAGCAGTCAATTGAGGTCACATGGACAAATAAGTTGACACAAATATTGTAATGGCAAAAACCTTAAACTCGCTGTAATCTATCAATCATGCCACTAAAAAGGCACATGCATTTTTCAAATGCATTAATACATTTGACTTTCACTACAAGACTAAAAGGCAAGTGTTACCATCCCCATCTTATAAATGAAAGAGTGAAGGGTTTCAGGTGTTAAGTAATGCCTCAAAACTCACAAAAGCAGCAGGTTACAACTCTGGAACTCAGCCTAAGATCTGTCCCAGTGGAGCCCACCACTGCAGCATTATAAATATTCCTCATTGTAGACACACAGATTAAAGGCCAAACTAAGTAATCATCACAGAACTGAGCATTGTTAATAGATTACTTGATTTAAAGATATGTTTGAACAGCATATCCTCATTCAATTGATATGCTTCTGGGAGTTATGCCAGAAGCATCTTCCCTAAAAGCCAATAACTGCATCATCTTGGTATGTTTTACATCAGTGCAAGGGAAGAAAATTTTCATAGCCAACAAAAACCAAGCCTCCTGAGAAAAAATGCCTGGGTCTGCTAAATCATCGGCAGGCACCCTATGTCCAGTGTAATCTGCGTAAACTTTCACAAATGTCTCACAATTCCATTCTCAAAAATTCAGGGGCTTAGAAGAAAACAAAGGACATCAACAAGTGGTGTTTTCTACTGGCTCATTCATAGTTTAGTTTTCAAAAAGCGCTCCTTTGTGGGATCTGTGCTGGTTACACTTCTAGACAAGTAGAGAACCATATGAAATATCCATATTTAATTTAAGGTACATTACTGACATTATTCCTGGGTGATAACAAAATAAAATTTCCTGCACACCACCTAACAGAAATAATAAAAGACTCATGGACAGAAGTTGGTTTGTCTCCCATATCAAATCTCAATCTGTGCCCATAAAATCCTGTGAACCCTGAAGTATGTAATACAATGTTCGTGATACTTCAGAAACTGAAGTAAATGTAAAATAATTATGTGCCCACAATAACCATGATCTTCATAGGATGGTTTCTTAAGCTAAATACAAATCCATACAGTCTGTAATTATATGCATAATAACCAACAGGATATTTTTTAAAAATTCATTTTGGCAAAATAATGAATTCTGTTAAATTTGTTCTGCTTACACAAAATTTTCAGATTGATTTTATATTACCCTTGAAATGTTGTATTCTTTAAAATGGTATTTTTGAATCAATTATTTTTATTCACTCTCATGAAATAGAGGAATGCTTCTTTCACTTCTGAAGCATAAAGAACTGAAAATGTTTTAAGTTTCCACTTTAGTCATTTTTTTCTGTAAGTCCGTCTAGAGGAAACTTTAAATTACAAATATAAATTCATAAATCAAAAAGTAAAAATGTAAAAAAAGGAGTAAAATTCTGAAACAGACTCTAAACTCCACATCACATGGGAAAAAGTGTATTTGTTATTGCTATCAACTCAAATATCACACTAATATTCATTAAGACAGTGGTTCTTAAAGCATTTTGTGCCTATTCAACACGGAAATATTAACACCAAGCATCCTGCGAGTTTAAAATGTCTCTGAAAATTTTAAGACAATGAGTAATGAAAGAAAACACAAGGCAAAATGTATAATGGTTATTGTGAACAGGAAGAAAACACTCCAGTGGGAAGGGGATGATAGGCTGTGGGGGAGACAAAGGAAATGAAGGGAAAAATGGAAAGAAAGGTTTTGTAAATAAGGGTTAAAGGGAGGTGAGGGGAGAAAAATCAAGCATGATATATCATGTACAGGTACAAATTACCTGTGATGAATGCAATGTACCAGCAAAAGTCACTAAAAGTAAATAACTAAATAAATACTGCATTAGCAATAAATTGAAAAGAAAGAAAACAGAATGGTACCAGGCATCTACAATGCCAGCACTCTGGTAGGCTGAGACAGGAAGATTCCAGCCTGGAGTAACTGAGTAAGATCCTAGCTCAAAGTAAATTTCAAAAAAGCAACCAGGGATGTAATTCAGTGTGAAGGTCCAAGTACAATCTTTAGTACAAAGAAAGACACAAAACACACAACCAGTTTATTTTATAGAATAAATATTATTGTAAGTAAAGTTAAGTTAAAGGGCAAACAGAGTCACAGTGATAACACTCTACTTTTAAGATTTACTAAAATTTTTAATTTTCTAAAGTTCACAGGTCCCATATGGTTTGGAGGAGCATTCTAATTAAAAAATAATAATAATTCAATGATTCTGATACACTTGGGAAAATTCCATTGTTATCACAGGGCGTACTATATGGTCAGAGCACTGTCATCTTATTTCTTTAATTATTAACTTTATACTCTCCTGGCTCCTCAGGGAATACACAACTTTAAGGAGCACTGCTACTGTAGAAAGAAAACTGTGAGTCTATTTTTCCCTTGGGGATGAATCCAGACATACAATATTTTAGGAAAATCCAAGAAAGTGAGTCTCTGTACAGAATTCCCTATAAATTCATCTTTCTCCTCTCTGCTGGCAGCTCCACTTCCTGTCAGCACCAACAACCCAACTGAGGCTTCGGTTAGAGGCTACTGGCTTAACAGACCTACTGAGAAGGGCTTCCCACGTCATTCAGGGATGGAACAAGATAAATTGTTTTTAATTTGTAGCCTGTCCTTAGGAAATACTCAGGAACACTAAGATAAAATAAAACAATAGACCAGTAGTCCATGTAAATTCAAGTCCATAGAAAATGATGGCCATTTATTATATTTACAAAGATGCATACCTTTGTGTCTTTCCATAAATGATAACTTTAATGATCTGCAGATCAATCTTGTTAGTTTAAACAATTCACCTGAGAGTTGTCCTCCTAGCTGCTGCCTATGCAAGATGACTGAAAATTCAACATATCAAAAAACACCAACTTCTCACATCCTATCACAGCTGTCAAACTAGAAATTTAGCTCATAATACATATGGAGAAAAACGAATTCCTCATAGGGGCTGCATAATAATTGTGGAAGCAAGAGCTACTCAGTTTGTGCTAATGTGATTCACTTGGGCTTTTTATATATAGGCATTCAAAAACTATTTATTTTGTGATCACTACCACCATTGTTGATATGATAAATTGGTAGGAATCAAACAGAATTTGAGAAGCTCAGGGATCATTCACACAACCTTAGAGAAGGTTCTGCTTCAAGGAAGAATTCTCATGCAAGAGTACAGCGGGGACACTTTCACACACTCCCGATCAGAAGCCGTCTCCTACTGTCTTCTGCGCACCTGGACCTCAGCATGCAGATGCCACTAGCTAGCACTAACGTTAAACACAGAGCTTCTTCGGAGCTAGCTAAGGTTCCCTCACTCTGGCTGGATTCAGGCCCCGGTTCTTATAGTTTCAGAGATGAAATGCAGCAGGTTTGAAGGTTCTACAGACCAATGGTCTTATTTATGCTGCTGCATGCACAAAACACAGTTGAACTTACATATTCAGCATAACCACAGGATCACCTGTACCCACTGCTTATTTTATTGCCTTGCCTATGCATGTTATTTCATTTTAGCAGCACCTGTAAAGAGCATGGCATACTTTTATATTTAAAATCAGCATTTCCATGAATGAATTGACCTTTTAAAATTTGTTCAGATGCTAAAAAGTACTCTATCAATATTCCCCTTATGCTACCTTAGGAACAAGCCCAAGGAAAACACACCTATGGGATTTAGTGTAGATGAGTCATTAAAGGCATAGGCGTTAGAACTAGAGAGTCTGGGTTTGAATCCCACTTCTACAATCTACACTATTGCCTTGAAGGATTCATTAAAATCATGTGTCTTGGTTGCCTGATATGTAAAATGAGTCATAACATTACCTACCTCATGCAGTTATGTGAATGAGTTACTATGTATAAGTCACTTCAGATAATTCCTGGCATACGGTACTTCCAAGCTATTTATTCTTACTTGCACTCATAAATTATCTGAAGTACTGACATCACTGCCACCACCACCCCACCTCTTGCCCCCTCTAGAAGGTTGCACGTTTCCACTCTAACTTCTTGATCCTATATTTTGATGCTGAAAGGACTTTGCTCAAGTCTTCTGCACCTTCTTCTACCCACTGAAGCCATGTTGTCTTCAGTTTTGCTTCCCATCCTGTTTTTTGTTTGTTTGTTTGTTTGTTTTTTCTGAGCTCTCCTGACTTAAACACCAACAAGAAATAGCAGCTCTCACTGAATCTAAGAAGTGCTAAATGCAAGTAATGGGAGACTGTGAACTGGGGAGGTACTGCGACACAACACTAGAAAACAAAGAAACAGATAATAGATAAGAAAAAGAAAATAAATGAAGTCAGTTTATGTCAAGCATTACGAAGGATGATCTGATAGTCTCTCTGAAGAATGGTCATACAACTGACAATGCACGAATGCAGATAGGCCAATATTAAAATAGGAGCATTCTGGGCCGGGAATATAGCTCAGCAGAATAAGTGCCTACCTGGCAAGCACAGGGTCCTGAGTTCGATCACCAGCACTGAAAAAAAAAAAAAAGCAAAAATATGTGCACTCTGGATTTACTAGTCCAGAATAAGGGTCAGGATCTTAGGGATGAATTTAGCATGGTAGAGAAATAGAGATAGGCTAGGGTCTAATGAATAAAGGTATGAGATAAGCAGAAACAAGGTTATATGAGGTCTTGAAGGACACACAATTAAATATTTTTGAAAGTAAAATTATGAAAAAGATTGTTAACTAAGTAGAAAATTCTGTATCTGTGTCCAACTACTTCAATTATTAGGATTGTGTGATGCCTTCCAGCTATAAAATTCAATAAATCTCTATAGGAAATGATAAACTGATAGGTAGACAGGACAAATGCTACTGATGTGAATCATGGAGATGACGAAACAAAAATGGTGGCAGGTGTGTCAGCTGCGGATAAGCACAGCAGGTGCTCGCCTTCACTGCATGAACCAAGATGCGCTGGACTTTACCAGTCATCTCATTAGACAGTGAAGCAGTACTGGACAATACTCCACCCAACTTCATACTGATAAAGGACTTACTTGAAGATATAGGTGATATAGATAGAGAAAGAAAAAAATAAAAATCACAGAGCATCAGATAAACATTGAGAAATGACTTGGAGCCTAAAAAAACTATTTTTGATTCCTTATTCTAAACTGGAAATGAGGCAGTTTTCTTTTTCTGAATTTAAATTCCAAAGATTATTTCAGAACATTAGTCAAAACACACTTGTAGGAGGCTTGGAAATACACACTTTTTAAAAGTCCTTCCTGAAAAATTCATTTCCAATTATGAGCACAACTCAATATTTCAGGTAAAATTTCCCTTTAGTGAGAAGAGAGTCTGGAGATGATGATTTGGGTTTCCTGGTAAGTATTTAATTTTCCACTTAGTGCTGCAAGACAGGAAGACAATCATAGTTCAAATATTAATATTTATACAAAATGACACAATGTTTCCTTTAGAAATAGAGATTTTGTGAAAATGCCACACTGGCTATGCTAGTTTAAACTTCTGCTCCATATTTAGTGTAGGTGTGCTCTTTAATACCTCCAATTAGCATGGAATTTATTTTGTGAAAATATCTTTACAGATAAATTACTTAAATGAATGTCTAGGAAACCATAGCAACTATATATTTTAATTAAAGTGTGATGCTTGAAAGAAAAATATCAAATAATTGGTGCTTACAAGTCTTTGCTGAACTGGCTTAACCATGAGAAATAGGGGCTTTTAATAACACGCAAAGCAAAATCTTCCAATTTATCATCTTCTATTTACATAGCTCTCTCTTATGAGACAACTCAACTTAATATTTTTTTATATTTGGAGCTAAAACTGTCCTATTAATAGAAAGTCCACTTGAATACAATAAAAAAAATATAACTCTGCTACAGGAACATTTTTCCAACATGTAAAGACATTTTCCAACATGTTTCTCTCTCTCTCTCTCTCTCTCTCTCTCTCTCTCTCTCTCTCTCTCTGTCTGTCTGTCTGTCTGTCTGTCTTTGGAGTCAGGGTTTCACTAGGTTGCCCTTGAACTTGTCTTATAGCCCAGGCTGGCCCCAAACTCAAATTCAAAATGATTCTCCTGCCTCACCCTACAAGCGTTAGACTTATAAGTGTGTGCCACCAAGCCCAGCTCTAAGCTTCTAAACTCTTTCAGAAAAAATTTTTCAGAGTCCATGGAGCAAGGCCGCTTGAGTTGGTCTACTCAATTTCAACAAGCTAGGAAAGTCTAGATTTGAACCTAAGCAAGGCAATTGGGATCAGTTATGTTTATTGTTTATTTCTGTTGTTTTGACTACATAGTATTCCTACATATTTACTCTCATATTCACAGCATCTATATACTTACTTGCCATGTCATCAAGCGATGTATTATCTGTTGATATGCACTGACTAGCACACAGTGGGATTTCCGATATATTTTACTTGAAATGTTTTGGTTTATTTATGCTTTATCCCTCCAAATACTATCCCTTTTTTCTGCAGAATTTGCAAATCCCACCTGTCCTTCAAGAGTTGGCCCTTCATACTCTTCCATCTTGGCAGATTCTCTCTTAATTGAAGAGGTCATTCCCATCTTGGAATTCATTATATACAGGGATTTTGTAAGTAGGTATTATAAACTGTGTAAGTACTTGCTATCAGAGTAAATAGAATCAGTCTTAGTCTTAGAGTCATTAACATAACTTGATTCAACCTTTTTTGGGGGGAGACAGGGTAGAACCAGGGATTGAACTCAGGCCCTTGTGCTTGCCAGGCAAGTGCTTATTCTACTGAGTATCTCCCCAGCCCTGATTCAAACATTGTAATATGAAAGTTACTACTGTTTTCAACAAGTCTATTCTATGAAGTTTCCTCATTCCTAAAAGGCTAGCTGGAAGAGAAAAAGAGGCAAGCTGTTCTTGAGTTATTTATGTGAAATGTAGTCTATAAAACAATAGTTTTTGCCATTCTTGATTATAAAATGTTTAAACATATTATATTGAAGAAATTACCTCAGCCAACCCTGGGAAGCAGGCTGAGTGGGCAGAATTCCAAACACTTATTTGTTTGGAAAGAAGAAAATCACAATCTCTAGGAAGAAGTAATAATTCACATGAGTAAATTTTCCAGAAACCTCTGACATGACATAAAGAGAGCTGAGAGGAAGAGAAGCTACAAGAAAGGCACAGAAGTAGATCTGAGAACGTTGACTTTAACTCCAACACCCAGCATCAGGGAGGGGAAGGAGGAACAATAGCAGGGCTGATCCACACCCTTCCTCTGAGTGAAGATCAGAGAAACAGGAAACTCCAAACAGCAATGGATTCTCCTTTACAACATTCAAGAAGAAAGGGGTAAGGAAATACCAAGTTACAGTTATGGGAAGGGAAGGACCGCTGCAGCTGTATATCAGTAGCCTTCTAAGTGAATGGTAGATATATTTGAAGATGCTCAAATCAGAAGCATCTCAGAAAACACTAACTGCAGCCTTTCCCCACCTACATTCCTTCAAATTCTAGTTTCTCTCAGCAAATCAGCTGCGCTCACTGGGAAGAAATATTGCAGTCAGTCAGTGTGAGAACTGCAAGACTACATGAAAACAACCATGGATCACTACTGACTACTGTAAATTCCTAATGATCACTGTGATCTTAGCGAGGTTGGGGAAAGAAATGCCAGGCAGCATTTGCAAAACTATTTGACTACAATTCTTTTGTTCAAAGGACAACTCTTTGCAGGTCACAGGACAGAAAATCGAAGGATGACAGGTTACACTGACCTAACCTCCTAATTTCTAAAATGAGAAAATCAAGGTCTAGAGTGTTAATATGTGGAAGAACAGAAGTTGAACTCAGGATTCTGTGTTTTGTTTCAGTCCTCCGAGTTCCATACTATCACGAAGTTGTGCCTTCACGCTACCTTCTTGCCTAAGAACCCTGAGGCTACTTTCTTTTACCCTACCACATCTAAGCACCCAACTTCACTCCAATCTGCCTTTTACTGCTGATCCCTGGCCTATTCCACTTAAAATTAGATCCAACCTCAAATTCTAGTTCACTGGGATCTCTGCAGATTACTTGTAAGCAGAATCCCTATCCCAACAGAGCTGATCACCAGCCAAAACACCAGTGCTAACTGCCTGCTGCAGCAGCACCATCTCCTACCACATAGTCTCTCCACAGGCACCACTCCTCGGACCTGACTATAGCACCTCTCATAGCTTCTGCAAGGTCCAAGCAAAGGCCCTGCCCTCCCTCCATACCTGGTGCTCATGTCCCAGCCCTGTTCTTTCTGCCACCCACTGAGCTGTGTGTTGCCCCAGGCAACGTCATGTACCCGAGCACATAGGACAACCTTCTGCCACAGCAAGTATCCATGGCAACAAGATGGGGCTAGAAAATAGAATTAAAGTCCACAGCTAACTCCCCAAAGTTAGATTAGCCAATAGAGGATTTATCAGAGCAGTAAACATTTGGCGAGTATATTGTGTTCCAAATCCTCTGTTGTACCATGGTCTGCTGAGTAATGACATGGCTTAAAGTCAGAGCTAGAGAAGGGGAAGGGCAACCCAGGCTTCACTAGACCAGAGAAAAAATTGCTACAGGGACTGACACAAATGAATATAAAATGCAAATCAGCATATCAATTCTCCTAATCCACACTTTAACTCAACCAAGTTTGTTAAGGATTTTGGTACACTAACCCACATTAGATTTGTAGGATATTTGATAAAATAAAACTATAATAAAATGGTTAAAAAGATAAATATAATTTAAGGACTATTAAAATAAAAATAGAAGAGTTATCACAAAAAGGAACATAATTAATTGCCAAATGGATTATATAGACAAATATTAGCTAGGAATATTCAGAACATTAGGACAATTCTTCATCTATGAACATAATAGAATACTCTTGGGGTTCACAGGGCAATAGCATTGTCTCACTCATCCATCTTTGCATTAAATGGGCATGTTCAGACCTCACCAGCGTGAGAATTCAATAACATGGTATGTTTGGAAGTATAAAATACTCAACAAAGTTGTTTATCATGCTTTTGTGTTTCAGGATCCAAGTCTAGGCCAACAAGTCTATCTCTTATATATAAAATTCTAAAAATTTTATATCAAATTAGTCTTAGAACTCAGCTAATGTTCATTTAATAATGTAAGATTTTCAAAATTAGAAGTGAATTCAATGGGTATAGTAAGCATTCAATAAATATCAAATGAGTTAATGTTTCAATGAAAGTTCTGTATCGACATTTCCTTTTTCGCCACCTTAAAATCCTTAAAATGACTGTGTATAGTGAGCAATCATAAAGCACGTCGTGTTTTCCTACTGGAACTACCCACTAATTGGGTGTTTGTTTCTGACCAAGGATTCGGTATTGCAGCTATCACAAATACATAAAATATCATAAAAGCAAAGATAAAATAATAAATCTTTGTAATCACGCAAAGTGATGATGTTATTCTTTGAACCCTATAATATGGACATCATACATGTGCATCAATACAAGAAGGGCTGTAATGAATCATAAATTGTACCGCCATTACAAGTATAACACTATTACATTACACATTCAAACCTGAACTACCGTAGTAGCTGTAATAAAGTATTAAACATTTAACAATGATTTTTTGCCTTTTTAATGATGTTTTCAGAATTTCCTCCTGGTAAATACCCTTTGCAGCAAACATAGGTGTCCTAAATCTTTCTAGCAAATGAAAGTTTCCCTCCAAGAAGTGCTCAGTAGATGCCGGTATGGAGCATAGGTCATGTTCCTAAATGCCAGTCATCAATCCACAGGTCACCATTAACACAAGGCTCCTCTGAAAATTTTTTCCCATCCCGTTTGTTTCAAAATTGGACAAGCAGACACTCCACATCACATCCTACCAGTGTGACCGGCAAAAAAGTGCCTCTGCTCCCCCTGACACACTGAACCTCTAGCATGTCTGAACTCCTAGGTAATGCAACGTCTCAAATTTCAGGGTGCACTCAAATTACCTGTAGATCTTGTTCCACTACGAGTGTTTGTTCCAAAGGTCTACACTGGAGAACACAACTTTTTGAGAGACAAGGTATATGAAAACCCCAATGCCTGAGTCCTGCCCCACACAGCTCCTGGTATGAGATGCTCAGCATGTTATACTGTCTTCTGAGCCATTTTCAACTGCAAAAGGGAAAGAGTATTGCTACATTTTGCACTATTATAATCATTATCATTATGGTGATATAAGGGGGTTGAAAACAGGGCCTTGCACACGCTAAGCACATACTCTATTGTTGAGCTACACTCTCAGCACTTTCACATTACAAAGATAAACTGAACTTATGCAAGAGCCCTTATCACCATGCCTGACACAGTTAGATTCTCATTAGAAGTTACTTTTTCTTCATTGTAAGGTCATTAAAAACAACAATGACAATAATTAACTGATCATTAGCTCAAGCTTTCACAAATAATTCAAAACAACCATCATCACAATTGCTAAAAGCCAATAAAAGCCCAAATCTTGTGCCTGAAATCTGATGTAAACTGTCAATTAGATGGGACACAGAGACCAAAGGAATGATTTGCATACGTAGTGAGAAAGACAGAAGGAGAAGGAAGGGAGCCCTTGAAGAGGAAAGCTATTCCAACTGAATGGTCACAGAGTTTGAGGTATTAAAATGAATGATCACAGAGTTTGAGGTATTGAAGTTCTCTGTCTCAAAAATAAAGCTTTCTCTCTCTCTCTCTGTCTCCTCTTTCTCTCTCTCTCTCTGTCTCTCTCACACACAAACTATATTATAATATTATAAGTCAAACATGAGCACATAAGTATAGCATATCCCTAGGAAGATCTAAGAGTACTAAACTCATAAGAATTTTGTAAGGAAATATTCATATACTTTTCCCCTTAAAAGTGGCTAGGATTACAGGGCTCAAAAAATATTTGAAGGCTTGAATTACAAGACAGATAAATAATTCAAGCTACAGCATACAGGAGAATAGGGCTTACCACCACCTTGTGCTCTCTCTACTCAGACCTATGAAACTGAAGTAGAAAGTCAGGGAATGAATCTTCTCTTGCTGAAATCTATGTGCCCTTGTTGGCGTATTCTGACCAGTACTTCACATTCTGTAAGAATTCCAGCTGGTTCTTTTCTTTCCTCAGTGGAATAGGGTGCTATAGACCTTAGTGAGGAATATGTGAAGGGAGAGATCTAACAGGGGAGATGCCAATTTTCTTTTGCCACATTTGGAGCATATTCTTAAGTGGGTATTCTCAAATGCTGACATAGATGAATTTCTGTTGTTATAGCACACCTAAGTCTAGATGCACTTGGTTAGCATATTGTCATCATCATGACCTACTTTGAAAAGACATTATTGTAAGCTAGAAAAGAGGAATGTCATTTTGTCTAAAAGTAAATCTGAAATATTTTCTAGGCTCTGGGTAAATCCTTGGGATTCCTTATTGCTTCTGGTAGCTGTAATGGACAAGACTAAGTAACAGAATACTAAATTCCAGCAAAAATCATACTAAATTCCTTAGTATCTGAAGATGGATCTTAGAAATTGGTTTTTGTACTTGTGGGCAAATCCCTTACCTGATTTCTCCTCTCTATCAATATAAACAAGCATCTATTCAACAATGCACGCTGTAGACAGGATTGTGGCATTTCACGCAAGGTATGTCCCTCTCTCACTGGAAACAATATCTATAGGTTAAATAGTAGCTACAGGAAGATAAAGAAAATGAGTTTAGTCCAATTTAGGATGGAACCTGGAGTGAAAACTTTCTTTAAGTCTTGGATTTCTCTTACCCCACATGGAACAAAGAGGTAAAAGCTGATGGTGTGTGTAGTGTGACTCCCCCAAGGCCTTGTACAAACATATAAAATGGAGTTGAAGAAGAACCATAATCTTTCCATCTCTAAGGAAACTGCATATCATGTTATAAACATAAAGCACCCATGAAAACTCTAAGCCTGGGGTTAATGTTTAATCAATACACCACAACATTTTTCAGAAAATGACTTTTCTGGCCCTTGTGCACAAGCCAAAGTCAATGACAAACTTCCACACTGGAATGCCTTACAGTTTCTTTCTTTGCTCAAATCCTTCCAAGCACTGTTTTCTAAATGTGACAGTCACAAAATAAACTGTTGCCAAGTAGATTTCTTTTCATTAGCCCAAATCTACCCCACTTGACTACCCCAACTTTATTTTAAAAACCACTATTATTGGCCAAAAGTTACAAACATTTTTTTTTTGGGGGGGGACCAGGGATTGAACTCAGACCCTTGCACTTGCCAGGGAAGCGCTTATTCCACTGATCCATCTCCCCAGCCCCACAATCTCCCCAGGCCCTACAAACAATCTTGACACCTCTTAACTTCAATTTCACCATAAATTCCTAAACAGTATCCCATACCAATGATGGTGAACCATTTAGAGTTTTCAAACAGCCCTAGGCATGTGATAGGCTTGTCACAACTGTTCTATACTATGGCATTAAGGAAACTATCACTGTCCCATAAAACACTTAAACACTAGCCTGTAACACCAATGAGGAAATTTTAACAATAACGAAGCCGGCAATGTAGTGTCTTGCAAGCTGAAGTCCACAAAGCGCATCTACAAAACTGCTCCAATCAGTGCTGCAGTCTATTGGACTTAGGAGCTGGTTCAGGTTTCAAGTTTAATTCTAACTACGTCAAGAAGTCCTCCATCACAAACCACGTCTAATTTTCTTCCCTTTGAACAGTACTTGAGCAATAAATAACACTGAAATTTTATTCTATTGACAGTTACCTCCTTCTGAAAAGTTTTGTTTCAAAAGTTCATTCACTGGGCTGGCCAGATGGCTTAGCAGATTAAAGCACCTGCTTAGGCAGACACAGGGACTGGGGTTGCCTTGCCAGCCCCACCCCGAGGAACACTGAGACTGTAATTGAGACTGGGCATGGTGGCATGCACCTGTAATTGCAGCGCTTGGGTGGCTGAAAACAGGAGGATCACTACAAGTCTGATCTGTGTAGTGAGACCCTATAGACCCTGTACTAAATACATAAAAATAAAATAAAACAAAAAGTTCATTTATTATGCTTCTAGTTAATTTGTATATAGCAATACTACCTGGGTTTTCATAGGATCAAAACAAATCACATTGAGCTCTGAACTGAAAGATCACTTTTTTTTTTTTTTTTTGGTGGTACTTGGGATTGAACTCAGGATCCTGCGCTCACCAGGCAAGCACTTAGTCTACTGAGCTATCTCCTGGGGCCCTGAAAGATCACATTAATACCAGTATTTTTGACCAGATAGCTCAGCTGACTAAAGCGCCTGCTTAGGCAGGTGCAGGGACCAGGGTCCCATCCCTGGCGTGCCATGCCAGCCCCACCCCCAGGGCGCGCTGAGATGGTGACTGGTGCAAATCCCAGTACTTGGGAGGCTGAAAACAGGAGGATCACTACAAGTCTGATCTGTGTAGTGAGACAGTGTCGACCCTGTGCTAAACACATTAAAAATAAATAAACAAATAAATAACAGTGTGTTCCCATTATTTCATTAGGAAGCACTGTATCAAGTTCCATGGGAATGCTAGAAACTAGAGGGCTCACATTTGTCCCTGTAGGGACTCAGTAGTTTCTTGGCATAGCCTGGGGAATTGTTGACAGGAATGAGGAAAAGATAGACAAGAGGCAAGAGCTAGGTTTAGGCAGAGGCATCTTTGTCTGACTGACAAAGGACCTCCCCAACAACAGTAGGGAATTTATTTATGCCCTAACAAAGTTAGCATCAGGAGACACAAGGTTGCTTATCGACTAATGGCTGATACTGTCCAGGCAGGATGCTTTTCTTAAGACTGAGGTAACTTGCCCATTTGGAAAGAAGCAGAGCCAGGTTTTGAATCCTACACTTTGCAAATCAAAAAGAAATATCATCCTGCCACTTCCCATCTTAAGTAGATAACCCTGCTCAATAGCTCCCAACATAAAATCTACCTGCTGAAATGAACTCTAGGTGAACAGAACCCCTGGATATATCTGTTGATAATACTGCTCTCAAAATTGCCTCCCATTGGGCTGGAGAGATGGCTCAGTGGTCTAAAGCACCTACTTGGAACAAGCTTGGCAAAGCACAGGGACCCCTGGAGGGCTGAGCTGGCCACACACAAACACACAATGAATAAATAAATAAATAAAATTTAAAAAAAAAATTGCCTCCCATTTTAGTCTAAATGAAGGAGATATTCTTATAGAAGTATAGAGCTGAAAGAATGGAATTCAGAACAGAAACATTTTGATGAACAACAAAACATCTAGATTGACAAATGTCTGAAATCTCTTTCTCTCTCTATCTATCTATCTATCTATATATATATATATATATATATACACACACACATATAATCTTCTTATGACTTTGAAGAAATGTCATGACTTATCCAAAATATCAAAGTACTAGATCACTAGAGTTCCTCCTTAAACTTCTATTCATATTATAAAAATAAAATGGTTAAGTGCTTGCCTGAGTTTGATCCCTGATACACCCCAAAAATGAATAACTAAATAAATAATAAAAATTTTAAAGAGAGTATAACATGGTGTCACTGAAAAGAATGAACTTCAGAATTTGAGCGACTCACACAAAACATACTTCCTAAAAACACTAAAGTGTTTGTTGTTGATGGTGGCATCATCTGTGCTCAAAGGCCTTCCTTTTTTTATAACCTCCTGCATAAGCAAGTTAATTTTAACTGGCAGGAACCACTGCTACAATCAGGAAGCAAGTCATGTACATGAATCACATCCACCTGTCCAAGAGAAGTGTCTGAAAAAGTTTTTGTACATGTGCAAGTCAAAGTTTCTATATCAAATAATTTCATATCAGTTTGCCTTTTTCAGAAGCCCTACACCTGTACAACAATACTAAAAGCAAGTAGGAACATTCTGGGCACTAGAAGAACCCAGTAACATCATTATACACCATTCTATCAGCTTTACTGTACTTCAGAGCAACGCTGCAATGCCCGTGGTCTATGTGTTCATGCTGCCCTTTCTAACTAAACCATTACTGGATCTACCATCTTCATCCCACGTGGACAAGGCACGTGAGTCGTGAAATCATGGAGATGTGCTTTGTGATACTGATACAGTCAATTACTAGGTACATGACTTTGGGTGGTCTTCAATGTCTCTGACCTTCAGGTTCCTCACCTATACAATGAATACTAAAATACCTTGTGGAACTCCTGCAAATGTAAGAAGTAATTAACTGAGCTGGAACAAAATAAAAGTGATGATATACTATTTATTTATTTATTTATTTATTTTTACATGCTCACATCAATAAATTGCAAATGAAAAGCTTTATGTGTCAGGGTCATTCAATAACAGAAAAGGAATAGTTCGGGTTTTTTTAATTAATTTTATTGAGAAGAAAAATTGCAATGAGACAGTTTCAAAACAGGTTGGTAGGAGAGTTACATCAATTAATGCATTGCATATTGTTGTCTTTGTAGTAGTCATTCATAGCTCAAGATGTCAACATGATATCCTGTCCAAACACTATTAGTACAAATCTTTCTTCTTATTGAATTAAGAGAAAGTGGCTACATATCTATCTTAACAATTTTGTATATACAGATACAGAATTGTCCTTCATTTATATCTCTAGAAAAGGAATAGTTTATTCAACTACTTCTTACCGGGTGATTGAGGGACTGATGTACTCTTGTAAATAAGGGGACTCTATGTGAATCTTAGCCTCAGTGAAAAGTCTGATTCAACGTGACTTGAATTATTTTTAAGTGTATATAATAATTTACGCACTGTAGAATTAATATTTCATGACAATAAATATTGTTAACTATCGCTTTTCTTGATTTGCATACCTGTAACTGGTAAGACTACATCACACAGAGGAATTAAAGTTCAAAACTATATTATTAACAATGACCTCAACTATATGTATTCAAAGCACAGGAACTAAAATACAAAAGGTACAATAGCTATTATGAAAGGAAAAGAAACTGCTCAAAGGAAAGAAACAGCTGGGATGAGGGAAAAGAGAGAGAAAGAAAGAAAGAAAGAAAGA